>NC_090021.1:30378044-30657656 GCF_037176765.1 Anolis sagrei | reverse complement strand
ATACATTAAAAATCATAATTACAATTACCACAGTTATTAGCTATTTCATAAAAAACTAGCCTTACATACATAGAATTTCATGATACACAAGGCTGTTAGTCTTTAATCAAACCAATTCCTATACTTCTCATCAAACTTTTCAATTAAATGTATTTTTAACCCTGAATATACATGATAGGATGGATAAAAATGGATAAAAAATATTATCAGTTATGCTTAAGGAGATATTCCATCAAAGAAAATTGATCAGGTTATTATGTCCCCCAAAAGCCAAGGTATTTCAACTCGGTGTTTTTATGACAACAATTCATGTCCCCTTTAGTCTAAAACATGGGAACTTGCCTTTACCCCATTTCTTCCCTGTGGGTTGACAACTAAAAAGAAGGCTTGTATTTCAACTGCAGCTCTTTCCACACTGTTTTTTCTTTGCTGAGTTGCCTGATGATGAACAAGGTATGATTTCTGACTGAAGCTCTTTCCACACTCCAAGAATTTAAATGGTCTCTCTCCTGTGTGAGTATCACAATAAGAAATAGAACATTTGTTACTTAAATCCATGATTACAAATGGTTCACTACCACTACTCATTTTAAACCTTCCTGATTTACATCAACCGGCCCTTTGGCAGATCCATGCCTTGGTTCTAGAGAGGGTTTCAAAGAAGAACATTCCAGAGAATATTTGAGTTGGGTTCATGTCCAGAACATGAGACCATAACATTATGTAGCCTGTGTTAGCCTTTGGGTTGATTACTCTAATTTTCTATGCACTGGAACACAATAGTTGCCTTCCACTTTGAGAATGGAAGACTCAGCTTTTTTTCCATAGGGATGTTGCCTCCACATTTACCGTGACATTTATTTAAACTGAACATGAGACCAGACATGCTCTTCCAACAGCGTTGTTGGCTTTGCTTTGCACTCCTTAGGCCACTTGTTGCAATATTATCTGGCAAAGCATCCATGCTCATTGTGTTACTTTCAGTGATGCTGTAATCCTTCATGGCCTCTACCTGACACATCAGGCCTCACATCACTGAAAGTCTGGCAATGGCCCACCCTTGGGGCTCTCGTGGCCCTCTAGATGTTCGTGACCCACAGGCTGAAAACTGCTGCTTGTGGGAACAGAGATGGTCTGGTTCCAGCAATCCACATATAACTCACTTCTGCTGTTAATCAGTTGTAATTCAAATTGTCAGGCCCAGCACTTTTTGGCTCAATTATATGACATTCTTGTTCAACGTGCAGCCATGTCTGGCATAGGATAGATCCTGAATTAGAGCCGTAATATAAGCCATTCCATTGGCCTCTCTAGTGTAAAGAACTTGGGCAGTGAAATTTAACAAAGCTATTATTAAAAATGAAATGAAACAAAATGAAGGATGTATTCATATCCTTTCTTCTTGGAGTTACTTAGCATTCAATAGCAACCTTTTAAGATAAAGTTAGAGATGCATACTTTATAGGTTAATGATACTGTTCACAGGACTGAAGAAATAAACCATGTACAGGTCCAGATGGTAAAGAATTCTAGAAGTTCCTTTTCAAAAGAAAGGTAAATAAACATTCAGATATTTTTTTCTGAATAGCCGTTCATTTTATTGGCACCCCAAGAGTTCATCCAAGGGTCTCCATCTCACGCGGGAGCTAGTACCACACATTTTGGCTCTGGCTTCTTTGGCTTGTCACAAAGAGCTAATTCTCCCAATTATTGAAATAAATGCTGCTGATGTATTTGGATTGACAAATGAGTTTAAAAGACTGATTTATTTAAGCAGATGGCAAGACTTGATTTGTTGGGAAAGTTTTGAGATATATGTGTGCGCGCACATGCATGCTTGTGCATGTGTGTATGTGTACACACACACACCCACACACACACACACACACACTCATATTTATGGATAGGCCTCCTGCCAGAATGGAGTCAGCATGGCATAGTGGCTTGAGTGTTGAACTAGAATTCTGGAACAGGATACAAATCCCTGCTATGAAAACCTACTGGGTGACCTTGGGAAGTTGCATACTTTTAGTATGCATGATTGGTTTGTGTCAGGGTCAGGTTAAGTCAAAAAATGACTTGAAGGCACACAACCACTCTTGGCAGAGAGGTGATGTTAACTTCAAGGGTATGATGATTCCCCTTTCCTATTCTATTTTTTTTCACAATTTCTTTGGCTTGTAGTTTTTGCCTTCCACCTTTCCTGAATTCCAATTTGACTATTTGAATTTGTAACATTTAACTCTGGCAGAATTTGAGCATTCATGCTGTTGTTCATTCGTTCAGTCACTTCCGACTCTTCATGACCTCATGGACCAGCTCATGCCAGAGCTCCCTGTCGGCTGTCACTACCCCCAGCTCCTTCAAAGTCAATCCAGTCACTTCAAGAATACCATCCATCCATCTTGCCCTTGGTCGGCCCCTCTTCCTTTTTCCTTCCATTTCCCCCAGCATACTTGTCTTCTCTAAGCTTTCCTGTCTTTTCATGATGTGGCCAAAGTTCTTCATCTTTGCCTCTAATATTCTTCCCTTCAATGAGCAGTCGGGCTTTATTTCCTGAAGTATGGACTGGTTGGATCTTCTGGCGATCCAAGGCACTCTCAGAACTTTCCTCCAATGCCACAGTTCAAAAGCATCTATCTTCCTTCACTCAGCCTTCCCTATGGTCCAGCCCTCACATCCGTAGGTTACTACGGAGTATACCATTGCTTTAACTATGCGGATCTTGGCTGCCAGTGTGATGTCTCTACTCTTCACTATTTTATCGAGATTGGTCATTGCTCTTCTCCCAAGAAGTAAGCTTCTGATTTCCTGGCTGCAGTCTGCATCTGCACTAATCTTTGCACCTAGAAATACAAAGTCTGAGCATGCATAGTTTGCACCAAATTTCTGCTGCATTTTTTTTTACATCTGTTTACCTATCTGTGACTGGATCTACAGTGCCATATGACACAGTCTGGAACTGCATTATATTGTCAGTGTCGACTCATATAATGCAGTCCAATGGAGTCAAACTGTATTATTATTAATATATATGTGTATTTATTAAATACACACATATATTATGTGTATTATCTTGTGATCAAGGATTATTTTTAATATTAATGTGTAATTGTAATAATTTTATGCTTATGTTGTTTTGTTAATTTTGTTATGTTGTTTTGGTGATGTTGCTTGGAAACCACCCTGAGTCCCCCTCAGGGAGATAGAGCGATATATAAACATTTTTTAAATATGCGTCTATATGACCATATAACACAGTTTTAAACTGCATTATATGGCAGTGTACCATGATAACACATTGCTATAACTCAAAGGAGACTTAATCATATGTTACAAGGCTTAGTTATTTTTTTAAAAAAAAGGAAGAAAGAGATTTGAAAAAAAGTGCAGGTGTTTATATGGATCAATGCAAAATTGAAAATAACTGCTGTGATCTATTTTTTATGGTAAACAAGTGCAAACTAGTAGTGTGGAGTGATTTGGGGCTGAGGAGGAAAAGAGAGGGCAAGGGCAAGGGTTAGGGTTTGCCTGAGAAGGGGACTGGCTCCTGGTCCCTATGCAGTTGCACACCTATGCTCTAAAACACAGGGCTAGACTACAGCTCTGAAAATCACCCAGCCATTGTAGCCAGTAGCTTTGAACACTTCTCTCTTTTCCAGTTCTATCCAGAAACCACAATTCCCTGGTTCCATCTTGTTTTATTCTATGACTCTTACTGCAAATAACATGGGAATTGTCTTCTGCTTCCCAGGTGGCATGTGAATACGTTCTTCTTCTCTGCCATTAATTAGAGATAAAATAAAATGTCTATGTTTCAAACGTGATACCAATTGAAGGTGTCCACTGTTCTTTTTGGACATAATACCTCTGCAAAAACCACTCCTGTTGCCATCTGGGTGTGCATTTAGAAGTGTGTGTTTACATTTGATCATGATCAAGGATCAGCAGTAATTTAATGCTGAACTTACTGAACAAAAGGTTGGCGGTTCGAATCTGGGGAGCGGGGTGAGCTCCCACTGTTAGCCCCAGTTTCTGACAACCTAGGAGTTTGAAAACATGCAAATGTGAGTAGATAAATAGGTACTGCTTCTGCAGGAATGTAATTGTGCTCCATGCAGTAATTCTGGCCATATGACCTTGGAGGCATCTATAGACAATGCCAGCTCTTCGACTTAGAAATGGAAATGAGCACCACTCCCCGGAGTTGGACACGATTAGACTTAATATCAAGGGGAAACCTTTACCTTTACCTTAAATGCCTTTGAACACACACACACACACACACACACACACACATACACACATACATTCATGTTCACCCACACAGGCACACATAAATCAACACTTACCTGCTAGTGGTTTTGTGTATAACTGATGGAGAAACTGGCTTGGTTCACCATTCCTCAGCCTCCTTCTTCCAGCCATATTTTGCATTAGATCCACTGGGAATAAAAAGGAAGGGCACCGTGTTAACAAGGCAAACAGGAAGCAAAACCCAGCGTGCCATCTGTGCTGTACAAGTCTTATCACTAGGACTGGGGGTGTTTCCTCATGTTCTTGCCTTGATGTCTCTCCAAGGGATATTCAGGAGCAATTTAAGAGCATTTCCCTTCCTGATAAGTGAACTGTTTCTATTTCTGAGTGATGTGTAGTGTACAGAGTGTGTAGTTCTGGGAAAGACTATCCCTATGGTCCAACCTAATCAGAAATGGATCATTTCTCCCCAGCCTACCTACAACACACTTGTTTGTGCATCAGCTGAAACATATTTATCTGGACATACCTGTTATGCCTCAGCTGAAAAATGCCAGTAAAACAGCACATGAAAGGGGGAAAAATTGGAACATTTCACAATTATAGCTTGCTACATTGATTTGAGATTAGGATTATTATTGCTTACCTAGGATCGACCCATTGTGCACGTTGCATCCTTCTGAATTTGAATCCTGTTTAGACATGTTAGACATCTTTCAGCTCTTTGTGTTATTTAGTGAAATGAAATCTAATTCTCTGCTTCTTAACTTTCGAGATGCTTTTGGCCAATAACTTTCAAACTACCCACCCTACATACTATGTTGTTTTTGTCACATTATACCTTCATGTCTGAATTTCAGAGCAGAACTGATGGAGTTTGGATTTAAATCATCATACGGTGCTGTGAAGCTTTTCCATTAGAATTATGGTGTAGTATGTATGGTATTGGTTATATAGCTTGGCCAAGTGAGGCAGCATATTTTGGGGTTCCATGAAAGGGAAGAAAATTCAGTATTGGGTTGCTATGTATGGCCATGTTCCAGAAGCATTCTCTCCTGACATTTAACCCACATATATAGCATGCAGCCTCAGAAGTTGTGAGGTTTGTTGGAAACTAGGCAAATGGGGTTTATATATCTGTGGAATGTTCAGGGTGGGAAAAAGAACCCTTGTCTGCCTGAGGCAAGTGTGAATGTTGCAATTGGGCAGCTTGATTAGAATTGAATAGCTTTACATCTTCAAAGCCTGGCTGCTTCCTGCCTGAGGAATCCTTTGTTGGGAGGTGTTATCTGGCCCTGATAGTTTCCTGTCTGGAATTCCCCTGGTTTTTTTTAGTGTTGTTATTTATTTACTGTATTTTCTGACATGTAAAACTACTTTTTAACACAGGAAAATCTTCTCAAAAGTCGAGGGTTGTCTTATATGCTGGGTGTTGTCTTAGGGAGGGTGATGAAACTTCCGAGCTGGACTGGAGAATCTGCGGATGCTGCATATGGCAGAGGGAAGCTCAAAAACTGCTGCGGCTGCATTCCCACTGTATGGGGTGACCGTATGAAAGCAGCAAGGGTACAAGTATGGTAGAAGAAAATCCACTCACCAGGATTTGTGGAAGTAAGTGACTTAACGTGGTCAAATGATGAGATGAGGGAGCACTTTACCAGGAAGTGTAAGTGAATGCTGGAGCAGGCTACAGGCATCCTGGATGCCCGTGGTATGGAAACATTTATTTATTTATTCTTTACAACATTTCTACCCCGCCCTTCTCAACCCCTGAGGGGGGACTCAGAGCAGCTAACACTGGCAACAATTTGATGCCACAAATATCACAGTAAACAACAATATAAAACCATAAATACACAATAGATTACTTATACAATCATATAGCCGTTTCCATTATTAAAACAATCATATGGTCCAATTCAATGTCCAAAGTGCCGTTATGCCTGCTAGCCAAAAACCTGGTTCCAAAGTCATGGTTTCAGTTTTTTCCTAAAGGAAAAGATGGAGGACACTGCTCTAATCTCTCTGGGGAGCGAGTTCCACAAGTGGGGGGTCACCACCGAAAAGGCCCTGTCACTCGTTCCCACCAGACACGTTTGCGAGGCTGGTGGGACCAAGAGCAGGTGCTGTGCCCAGGTGCTTTCACCCGTCTGACCCACCCTTGTATCCTATTACCGTACCTCCTTCTTTGCTTCTCAGATCTCACTCCTGAGGACTGCAGTGAAGCAATACAGGCACATATGTGTGAGAGGCAGAGAAGGAGGTACGGTAACAGGAAAATTACCATATTGAAATCTGATGTTTTAAAAAAAATATTTGGTGTGTGTTGAAAGAGGGGTAGTCTTACACGGTGAATATATCTTAAACTCTATATTTTAACTGGAAAAGTTGGGGGTTATCTTATATGCCCAGTCATCTTATATGCTGGAAAATAGTGTACTTGGTTCATCAGGTGGTCTGCTATAGCTGACTTCTCTGACTGAGTTAGCCTGCAGTGCCTTTCATGTTCCTTGATTCGTGTTTGGACAATGCTGCGCTTGGTGGTCCCTATGTAGACTTGTCCACAGCTGCATGGTATACAGTAGACTCCTGCAGAGGTGAGAAGATCCTTCTTGTCCTTTCCTGAATGTAGCATTTGTTGGATTTTCTTAGCGGTTCTGTAGATAGTTTGTAGGTTGTGTTTCTTCATCAGCTTCCCTATGTGGTCAGTAGTTCCCTTGATGTATGGTAAGAACACAGCAACTCAGTGATTCCAGCCATGAAAGCCTTTGACAACACAAATGTAGTATTATTTAATTTTCTTCTTATTGATTTTGCAGAAAGCAATGGGAAAAGGGGATTAAGACTCTTCTGCTTCTTGTTCCAAAGTACATTGGCTAGGTTTGGGTTCTATGCACCTAAACATGGGTGGATGCCATTTGCGATTCTACTTCAGGCAACAAATGCCTTGGCTGACTTTTGAGGAACTCTGTCTAGAAGAGGAAAAATAAATTTTAAATCATTGTAAATTTCTCTAAATCCTATGTTGGGAGAAGGTGGTTTATACATTCAGTAAAATATGGGCCCAAATTACGGTTGGCAAACTTCAACCTTTTGACATAGACTGGGGCCTTAAGGAATATGTTGAGTTCATGTAATTATCTTTTGATAATGCTTATTACACCAACCTGGATTTATACATAATTATTAGTAATATTTTGATGAAACAATTATAGTAAAAAAAGCCTTTAAAATAAATAAGACAACAAGACAAAAATAGATTTTAAAATGCCAAGAAAAAAAAAAGACTTTCACAGCTTGCTGATGGATTTAACAAGCCCTGAACAGGTAACAGACTAGACACTATTGGGTCTCTCCCATTTAATTAGAAAACCATTTTCTGTTCAGGTTCCAGAGAAGCTATCAATTGCTGCTGAAGTATTTCCTTTTAGAGCAATTATGTGGCACCACGCTGAAATCGGAGTTGTGGAAAAGAAGATTTATACAGATATTGGATGTCACTTTGGAGGTCTGGCTGTAGTCTTCTAAAATGTAAATCTCTGAAATGTTACTTTCTGTCTTGCTTAAACATTCTGGAAACATTTATCATTGCATAACACAGGTATAAAGTTAATCATAGAACAAAATTGGGAGGCTAAATCCAAAATTAGCAATAACCCATGAGAAATAGATTCTGCCAGAGGTAGGTTATAATTAGAATAGCATTTTATATATTTTGCAACGATTTTCATTTTCCTAAGCAGGTATCAATGGACTAACTTAGATTTTATGTTTGCCAAAGCGTTGTGGTTTTCGTTAGAAGTAGAATGTAGGTTGGAGGAACTCCTTGGCCTAACTTATTAGAACAGATATGACCACTTGTTCTTCCTATTGATATTAGGTATACAAGTTAATAAAATGATCAAAATCTGATATTTTAATAAATAAATAAATCTGTTGTGGTGCTTTCCATGGGGTTTCAGCAGCTGCAAACTAGTTCGGTCAATCTGTCTTTAATCAGGATCAACTGGACAACATATGACATTATGAATATCTTTTGCCCTCATGAGGTTTATTCTCCTCTCCAATGAATAGGCTGCGTGGAAGGCTACCCCAGACTGGCATTATGATACTGAGGAGACTTTTGGCCACTCATGGTCCTCCTCAAACCATCCCTCTCACATCTCCTACTAGGTTATAGGACACAGGTCCTCTTTCTATTCAGCACCATGGAGGGCATATAATAATAATAATAATAATAATAATAATAATAACAGCAATAGAATATTTCTGCTGCTTTTGTGATTGTTCATTTGTATTTTGATTCTGTAGCCCACTTGTCAATGGATGTCCAGAATCATCCAGCAGCCTGCAGACATTTATTTTCCCCCTAGTGCAGGTAAGTGAAATTGCGGATATGGGTTCCATGGTTATGGTGCCAGAGCGCCTGGTGGTGCAGTGGGTTAAACCCCTGTGCCGGCAGGACTGAAGACCGACAGGTTGCAGGTTCGAATCCGGGGAGAGGCGGATGAGCTCCCACTATCAGCTCCAGCTCCTCATGCGGGGACATGAGAGAAGCCTCCCACAAGGATGATAAAAACATCAATTCATCCGGGCATCCCCTGGGCAACGTCCTTGCAAACGGCCATTTCTCTCACACCAGAAGCAACTTGCAGTTTCTTAAGTCGCTCCTGACGCGACAAAAAAAAAGGTTATGGTGCTATTATTCTATCTAAATTGCATTGTTGACCTGAACAGGAGAGTTTTAGTGACAAAGCAAGGGAAATAAACTCTGTTTTGGGGGAATACGCAATATTTCCCTTAGCTGTAATTCACCAAATTTCCAATCTAAGCAAACCACTAAGAAATTCTGATATCCACAGCAAGTATACAAAAATTCAGCCTTCTGGAAATAAAACCCCATAAGGACAACACATAAACTCAGACTCAGACCTTTTCTCCTTGACACAAATACAGGCGAGGGTTGTTGAAACCATCTGACAGCAGAAAATTCAGACTGATGGAACCTGAGCTAGGTCTCCTGTTTGCACAGCAGTTTTATTCCTACATCGTTGCTACCAGCCCCAGCTTCTGCCAACCTAGCAGTTTGAAAACATGGAAATGTAAGTAGATAAATAGGTACAGCTTCGGTGGGAAGATAATGGTGTTCTATGTAATCATGCTGGCCACATGACCTAGGAGGCATCTACGGACAATGCCGGTTCTTCGGCTTAGAAATGGAGATGAGCACCATCCTCCAGAGCAGGACTTGACTAGACTTAATATCAAGGGGAAACCTTTACCTTTACTATAGTAATTTGTATCATATTCAAGACGGAAACCATTTTCATTTTCATTTTGTTCATTTATAACAGTACATTAAATATATATACCAGCACATGCTCTCTCTCTGTATGTGTCGATGAAGCATGTTTAGTTGTAAAGTTTATATAATTATTCAGGCAAATGCCAAGCTAGAACTTCTAAAGCTCCCACTCATGCACACCTTGAGCATCTCAAAGTCATTTCCTAATTGCTTTGCATGAAATTGGAGAAGCCAAGTATAAAGGATCCCGTTAGTCAATAACAAGATAGAGAATGAAAAACTTCCTTTCTGTTATCCTATAGCCAGTTCTTTTCTTACTTATCCCTAGATGAACAAAGCTCCTATTATTTTCACGATAAGTAATTAAATGCCCAAGGACTTTATGGGAGGCAGCATACAGTCAGCCATTCAAACCCACTGTCATTTCCACAAAAAGAGTCCCCCCACCCACCACATTAAATGAGACCCTTATTAAAACCCAGGAGCTTAATTAAATCTTCGTAAGCTGCCAAGAGGAAAATGGCATTAACTTGCCAGTCATCAAGCAGCCATGATAATTCCAAACACCACCATTATTATTAGCTTCTTCAAGGTTGGATGGAATGCTTGATCAAAGGAATTTTAAGTAGATTTGCAGAGCGGATGGGGTTAATCATGGCAAATTCAAGGCTTGGAATCTGTATTCACATGGATACCAAATCTGTGCAGATGTAATTATACTATAGACTACCTTGTGCTGGATACAGCTGTATGGGTTCATTTGCATTATGAACCTGGCAAGGAAATGATTCATTATTGCATTAATGTTTGACATGAAATCTGTGTTACACTTCTTATTTCAGGAATCTATAGAACAGAAAACTTGCCGTCCAGTTGTGTGTGTGTGTGTGTGTGTGTGTGTGTGTGTGTATGCATTAAGATATAAGAAATTCATATGATAATAACATACCTGTCTTCCTTGCTGGATGCAAACAATCATAGTGAGAGTAGAAAAAAATCATAATATTGTAATAAATATAATAATATAGTAATTACTAATAATATTTCAGTATAGTGGTAACGTACAATATAGTAATATATAATACTTATATTGTGCTATTCTAATAATATAATGTAATGTATGTACATATAACTTGTAAGCCACTCTGAGTCCACTCTGGGTTGAGAAGAGTGGGATAGAAATGTTGCAAATAAATAAATAAATAAGATTTGGTTTTGACTTGAGATTCAATGATTTCAGTTGATTAATTCCAAGGTTGGAAAGGTGTGTATCTACACAGTAGAAATAATGCAGTTTGATGCCATTTTATCTGCCATGGTTCAGGGCAATGGAATCGCAAGTGTGGTTTGGTGATGTACAGAAAGGCAATGCAAACCGGCCCAAGTCCCTCGAATGGAGGTGAGAAGACCGGTATACAAAACTACCAAATAAATAAATAAATAAAAGCTAGAATTCCCATGATTCCATAGCAATGAGCCATGGCAGCTGAATGTATTTTGGCATCTATGTAGACTTTTGAAGAAAGGTAGCTGCCATTGTAGGGTAAATGGTCAATGTTTTCTAGCATTATACCATTAAGCTGTATTGTGGACATTACAGAGAGATTGGTTTGTGCCTGCTGATAGAGCACTTTGATTTTTTCGAAACCTGAGATTTGTCTAGCTAAGCCCTTGGTGTGATCTTTAAAAAGCCTTCACTGTGTTCTTGTGACTAGCTGTCTCATTCACTCATTGCAGAGAGGCATTCAAATTGTATGGGTTTTCTATATAAGTGTCAAAAAGTTGATGAGTACCTATATGATTCAAGATATCCTAAACACTACAAACATCTCAAATGGAATGCTTAGTACCTGATACTATCAAAATGAGGGGCTCAGATTGTATGAGTTATTTCCACATAGTCTCCAAATTTGACCATTGGTTGATATGCAAATACTGAGTTCCACATCAGGGCTACTTCAAAACATGTTCATGCCCAATGTGAAGGGCAATATAGGATCCCCTTCCTTAATTTGGTTACAGAAGCTGGCTAGATTGCAAGGATTGTCTAGAACAGTGCTCTTAAAGCATATGTGGGGAAACAGAAGCATTTTTGAAAATGCCAAAGATAGGCACCATATTTGTGTCCAGTAACTAAACTTGCCACAGATTGATGGGCATAGCTAATTGACTACCACTTTGAATAGCACTGATCTAGACTGCCTGGAGGAAGCAGTCAATGTTGTTCTTTGAAGAAGGAAGAGAAGGCTGAGAAGAGACATGATGGCCATGTATAAATATAAATAAATACAGAACTGGGAAACCCTGGCCCTTTACTGCTCTAACTGGAGGTCATCTGTGACCAGCAGTGCTGCAGAATTCAAAGAGGCATGAACAGAGGACAAAAGAGAGAAATGTGTCAAGAGGAAATGAATCAAGCCAACACTGACTGGGACCGCCTTCCACCTGGAAACCGATGTCCTCACTGCCCGCAGATACGGACCAAGAATAGGGCTCCACAGCACTTACGGATCCACCGGCAAGACACCACATCTGGAAGATGATTATCCTTGAGCTACTAGGGACCACCTAAGTAAGTAAGTAAGTAAGTAAGTATAAATATGTGAGGAGAAGTCATAGGGAGGAGGGAGCAAGCTTGTTTTCTGCTGCCCTGGAGACTAGGACACAGAACAATGACTTCAAACTACAGGAAAGGAGATTCCACCTGAACATTAGAATGAACTTCCTGACTGTGAGAGCTGTTCAGCAGTGGAACTCTATGCCCCGGAGTGTGGTGGATGCTCCTTCTTTGGAGCCTTTTAAGCAGAGGCTGGGTGGCTATCTGTCAGGGGTGCTTTGAATGTGATTTCCCTGCTTCTTGGCAGGAGATTGGACTGGATGGCCCACGAGATCTCTTCCACTCAATGATTTTATGATTCTATGAATCTATGAATGTCAACTGCCCTTAAGCAGTGGTTCCCAAACTTTGGTTTGGCAGCTGTTTTGGACTTGAACTCCTAGAAGCCCCAACCAGTCAGGAATTCTGGGAGCTGAAGTCCAAAACATATGGAAGACCAAAATTTGGGAAACGTCACCTTAAGAGGCTGTTGAAATGAAAACTTAATCAAAAAGTTTTATAGTAGAGAACAACTAAAAAAAAAGAAAAATGTGTGGGAAGGAGGAATGGACAGTGGCATTTCCAGTAGCAGGCATGAAAGTGCAACTCTGCTTGCATCTCTGCAAGCTTTATTTACTAGGATATACACAGATTTTGGAACAAGACTGGATTCCCATTGTTTGGTTTGTGTTACCATGCAGAGTCTGTTGGCTGTTGACTTTGATTTCATTTCAAGTTTTCATTTTTTTGCAATCGGTTTCTAGCAGGATGAGATCCATATGTCAAATATTAAAGCCATAGTAGCTCTCGACCACTGATCTTTATTGGAATGCAATTACTTTAAGTGCTGGCTGTTACTATGAAAAACTTGGGCTGGAATGCAATTATTCGGAGAGCATGTGGTATACTTTTTCATTGATTAGACTGTCCTTTTTGATTAAGTTCCCCAGAGTTTCTAATTTTCTAGGTCTAATTGTTGCCTTACATCTTCCCGGGGATGCTTTTATTGTAGCGCATCTGCTTTCAGGTTCACTTTTAATGTTTCAAAAAACAACAACGTTCAGATTTCTCAGAAACATATCCTGTCATTATACGCTTTAAGAACGGCTTCCATAAAAGAAAGTCCTTTGTTAAAGACACTCAGTCTTCAACAGGCAACATATTTGTATAGGAAGGGGACTGTGCAAAATGAATAGCTTTGGCTATTTATTTTTTAGATTTATACCACATCCTTCTATCCTGTATTTTCAGAGAGATATACATCACTATCTCCCTGCTCCCTATTTCATCTTTATAAAACCTTACCATAGGGCAGGGTGGAATATTAGGTTGGTTTCTGATATCTATCCATGGCCTGGATAATGCCATGTGTATTTTCAAGGTGATACTTTCAGCAGGGACTTCTTTTATTTGTTTTATTTACTACTAGATTGGGGACCCGGTGGTACCCAGGTTATTAGAAGAAGGCATTATTTGTTTTAGGATGTTAGGTAATATCACTGGTTTGGTTCAGATCCGGCGTTGGCTGGGTTCAAGAGTGAACTACAATTCCCAGATCCAAGGTCAATCACTCCCAAACCAGGCCTTTATCCACAGTTGGCCATGTTGGGTCTGTGTGTGAAGTTTGGTCCATATCTGATGTCGGCTGGGTTCAATGCTTTCTGGATGCAGGTGAACAACAACCCTCAAAATCAACATTCTTTTCCCTGCAGTATGTTCAGTTGGTCATGGGGCTTCTCTGTGCCACGTTTGGTCCCAGTCCATTGTCGGTGGGGGTCACAGTATCAGTGAAGGTACTGCAACTCCCATCAGCCATGGCAAGTTTGGTCCAGATCCATCGTTGGTTGGGTTAACAGTACTCTCTGAATGTAGATCAAGTACAACTCCTGTAAATCTCCCAAACCTCTTGTTCAGTTGCTGATCAATTCCTCTGTTTGTTGTGTGCCATAGGAAAGGGTAGGAAAGGGTGAAGGGAGAAGCAGTGGGCATGGTCATGCAAATTCAACACCCATGGAAAGAGAAAAGAGACCTAGGATGTGGAGGAAAAACAGAACATCTAGGATGAAATTGTCCCTGCATGAAAGCCTTCACTTGGATGGGGGGCTGTATGATGTTTGTGGAGGACATTGGCAGGGTTTGGGCTACATGTTCATGGTGCTTACTATAACATGAAATGTCAGTGGAGAGCGGGACATGGGTGTCTCCTGCTCCAGCTGTTTGTGAAGGTGGGAGTCTGTCTGTGTAAGTAGATACCTCTGCCACATACACATTTTCACTTTTATTATGTGTATAGATAGACAGATATTTCTGTCTTGTTCTCTCTCACCCTGAAGGGGACTCAGAGTGACTTACAGATAGCAATATTAGATTCCACATAATCAAAGCAAATATACAACACAATGCATTACAAAAACAATAAAACAAATAGGCAATAAATAGATAAAATATCTATAAAATAAAACTGTTAAAAACACAACACCTAGTCATAAAGTTGTATAGCTGCATTATGTTGATTCTGTATTGCACTATTTCCCCAATGCCTGATTAAATAGCTAAGTCTTCACTTTTTTCCTGAAAACTAGGAGGGATGGGGCCAGTCTAATATTATTGGGGAGAGAGTTCCATAACCAAGGGTCCACCACTGAGAAGGCCCTGTCTCTTTTCCTCACCAGTTACACTTGCGATGAAGGTGGGATTGAGAGCAGGGCCTCCTCGGCAGATCTTACCTCTCTAACCGGTTCATAAGGAGAGATATGTTTTAGACAGGTAAGTTGGGCTGGAGCCATTTAGGACTTTAGAGGCTAAAGCCAGCACTTTGAGTTGTGCTCGGTAGCAGACTGGCAACCAGTGGAGATGATGTAACAGGAGGGTATGCTCCCTGTATACTACTCCGGTGAGCAATCTGGCTGCTGCCCGTTGGACTACTTGGAGCAGTCTTCAAAGGCAACTCCACATATAGCATGTTGCAGTAGTCTGTTCAAGATGTAACATGGGTATGGACTTCTTCCACCTTTCATGTTCAGAGAAGGTGATGGAAGAGCAGAGTAGTTTCAACTGGCACTTATGGGTATCAGCTGACCCATGTTCCAAGTGGGGCATAACCAGTTCTGGCAACCAGCACCTCTCAAACCCTATTTTCATGCTCCTTGTGGGGCCTTGGCACTAACAGAAACCTTCATGTCCTAAATGTGGTTGGGCATTTTTAGTCCTCTAGAATCCACCAATACCAAGACCCTCCCAAAGACCCACTTGGTCACAAACTGGCAGGAAAATAAGAAGCAGGGCATCACGTCTTTTTTCTTTTCTTTTTGTCGTGTCAGGAGCGACTTGAGAAACTGCAAGTCACTTCTGGTGTGAGAGAATTGGCCGTCTGCAAGGACATTGCCCAGGGGACGCCTGAATGAATTGATGTTTTTATCATCCTTGTGGGAGGCTTCTCTCATGTCCCCACATGAGGAGCTGGAGCTGATAGAGGGAGCTCATCCCTGGATTTGAACCTGTGACCTGTCGGTCTTAAGTCCTGTTCTACATCTCAAGATGTGGTACAGAATAACACAGTGCTCGCTCCCATACACTATATACAGAATCTGACAGTACCTATGACTGAATTTTACTGCAATTCTTGTTGATGGAATGGTAGTGGGAGAAGGTAGGACAGGGTAAATTACAGTTTTCACAAGAAATGTTCAGTGCCCATGTTTGCTTGGAATTTTACTTGGTGTAAGGAAGTTGATGGTAGAAAGGCATATCTTTGCATACACTTCTATAAATATGGCATTAAGTGTCTTAACCTAGGTAGATAGTGGTTATCTTACAGTCTTGCCCCTTATTGTCTTGAAACTAAACTCTCCTTTGAAACGCAACCGGTTGACTCTCTCTCTCTCTCTCTCTCTCTGAAGCCAGGCATCTGCCTAAGAATGAGGGGAACTTCTTGCTGAGTGACAGCTCCAGCTCCCGTTCTTATTAAAGAGCGATTTCCGCCTGTTTATTTACAGTGAAATTAAGACTCTCGAAGTTTTGCGCAGTGGGTGGGGAAGAAGCAGGGCCATGTTTGGAGACCACTGAAGTTAATTAATTTCAAAGGGAACCAGCCTTTGTGTGAGGCAAGGCAAGTTGGCGGGAAGCCTTACAAAGAGCTTGCTTTTCTTGCAATCCAGCCGAGGGAGATTGTCCCGATAGGTTTAAGGCCAACAGAGTTCTGTTTTTACTCGGCCCTTTGCTTCCAAGAACTGGATAATCTGCTTCCAGCAGTGGGTGCTGCTGCTGCTGTTGCTCAGGGTTACGCCGCTAGTTTGCTCCATTTCCCCACTGGAGGATTTGAATCAATTTTTTGCAAATTACATCCTTGGAAAGATTTAGATTTTGGTGTCAATTAGATCACAGAAGCAGTGGTGGCTCCATGCCAGTGGTTCAGTGAATCTGCTTCAGATTTTTGACCAAACTGTAAACTGAGCTGCATGCCATAATAGGTTCAGCACATTTATCTTTCAAGCCCAAAACCTTGAAAGGATTCACCACCCTATAGACATGGACTCACCAGCCATCACCGTATTCAGGAAGGGCAGTGTAACATTGATAGTCCCAACTACTAGGCATTAGATAACATGTAACTGACTCCTTTTTTTTTTTTGTAATGGCATGACCTAAAGTTTTATCTTTGCCAGGTTGCTTTTTGCTCTGCTCTAAGCCATCTCAAGGTCAAATTGTTTTTCACCAAGATAGCAATTTTCTCTGCAGTGGTGGAGAAATTCTATAAGTTCTTTAGCCTTCATTGCAAAATAGTGCTGGTGTGTCACCAAACTGCACATCCCATGATCCTATAGCTTTGAGACATAACAACTAAAGTGTTATCAAACTACATTAATTCTACAGTGTAGATGCACCCTAAGAGTCCTATGTGCTGCCTCAGCCTTCTGTTCAAATAGGATTGACTTTGGAATGGCCTTAGACCTTGCGCTCTGGATGGCGTGTTTTTAACTTTGAATATATTTTAACCATTTAAAATATGTTGTAATTTTAAGGTGAATTTGTTGTTTTGAGGCACTGTGTATGTGCCATTGTAAGCCGCCTTGAGTCCCCCTGCTGGGGAGGGGAATGGCGGGATATAAATATGGCAAATAAATAAATAGGACTGAAAGATTGAAAATTAGAGATGGCTGTTGTATCTTCAATAACCATGGAGAAGAGAAATTTCCACCAAATATTGCTGAGCCTGGTGGTGCAGCGGGTGAAACCACTGAGCTGCTGAACTTGCTGACTGAAAGGTTGGCAGTTCAAATCTGGGGAGCGGGGTGAACTCCCACTGTTAGCCCCAGCTTTTGCCAACCTAGCAGTTTGGAAACATACAAATGTGAGTAGATCAATAGGTACCATTCCGGCAGGAAGGTAATGGCACTCCAATACCAGCTCTTCGGCATAGAAATGGAGATGAGCACCACCCCCCGCACCCCGAGTCGGACACGATTAGACTTAATGTCAGGGGAAACTTTTACCTTTTATTGCTTGTCATGATACCAGGTAACAAGAAATACCTGATGAAATTCCATTTGCTACACAACCATTAGATTTTTAAATCTCAAAATGTGTATTGGTAGAGGGTCCCTTTTAACTCTCCTACATTCATTCTAGTATGAGGAAACTTGCTAGGCTAATGTAAATAGGACTTGCTAGGTTAAGCCTAGCTTAATTAGCAGAACCTTTGAAATTAATGGGACTTGGAGTTTTATCATACCAACTTGTTGTCTTGTAGCAATCACATTGTTCAACAAATGGAAACAATCACTTCCACAGTTATCACCAATAAAATTATGATTCCATTTCAGTGATGCATGTTCCTGCAAGTAGTCTTCCACACTGCCTTCCTGACATCGAGGGCTGCAGAGACCCCCGCCTTCAAATTGGTATAAAAACCGCAGCGGAGAGTTCCACAGTTCCTGGGCTCCGCAATTGCAATCCACTGATGAAATGTGCCTCCAGCAGCCAGCCCAGGCAGGGACGAGCAAGCCTCAATGCCTTTCCTTTACTTTCCCCAAGCCCTGACATTGTATCTTATCCCCCAATAAAAGATCCAAAATTGCAACTTTTAAACTCTCCCGCTTGCTACTTTGTGTCCTTCGCTTTACTGAAGTGTCTAATGCATGAAATGAACCCTTTCTGGGCTCCAGGGAACTGCGAGCCTGCCTGGGGCGCCTTTCTGGCGTCCCAGGGATGCAGAATCTATACTAACAAGAATCGTGGATACAGGGTTTTTCCTTCTAGATCTCTGTATCTGCCAAACTTTAAGATGGCGGATCGGGTCCATTTTAGTCTCATATTTTTCTGCATGAAATTCCAAACATAACTGCTATCTCGCTTTTCCCTTTATGGATCCCTACGCCCGAGTAACAACCTTTAAAGTTCCAGGAATATTTTCCGGCTCAAAAACAGCTGATTGTCAAAAATCAGCTGGCTCCCTCCTCTCCATTGCCGATCGGCTCAGCTTCTCCTCGCCTTCGCCAGACTCTGGACTCGGGGACCCCATGCGCTCTCCCCCATGGGACTCAGGGAAGGGTCTGGCCAGGAAGACCCCTTCCCCTGGGGAAGTTCTAGTTCGCCAAGGACTCTCAAGGAAGCCGATTGCAGCACGGCAGGGAGGAGGGGCTGTTTCTGCCGGCTCCAAGGACTCCATCCTTTCCCCCTTGTGCCCCCCCGCCGATCATGAACTCTCTGGCGCTTACCCTTTTTGGGCATCAATGAGTCCTTTTCCTCTCCATGAACTTTCCAAGAAACCCAGGACTAAAAATATTCATTTTCATAATAAAATTGCTTTATTAATTTTGTTTGGGGAAGGGATGGGAATAAGTTTAATCAATGTACTATGTATGGAATGTTTATGGATGTGTACCCCTTGCATTACCCTCTGCCCCTCCAACTTTGCCCCACAAAAAGAACCCAGAAGCGGAAGATCCGAGAGCGCCCAGCTGCCCGTAGGGGGGGCCGTTTGCCTCACAATGAAACCCCCATCACTCCATCTTTTGCATGGAACAATAACTAAGGAAGTTTTTCTATTTGTCTTCGGAGCATGCCCAATAAATAGATTTTTTCCTCCGGCCAAGTCTTAATTTGCCAGCAACAATAGGGGCCAGGCTGCCCTCCAGGGAGTCTGTGCCCAGCCTTGATCATATCTCCCGAAACCCATTAAGCAACATATTTGCTCTGTTTCAGCCAGGAAAAAAACAGATTGATTCAATCATCCTTCTCCTTTACCCAAACAATAGTTTACCTTCCCAGCTGGCCGACTTTGCCCCCGGACGCGTGAAGGTCCTTTGTCAAGCAATCATAATCCTTCCTCCTCCATTGTTACCCTTTTCTGTCCCGCCTCCTCGTCCCTGATTCGCTGGCTCCCCGAAGCGAGGGAACTCTGTGATAGGCTGAGTGCAGGGAGGGACCGGCAAGCCTCTCCCAGCTGTTCAGCCATCCACCAATCACAGCCAAGCCGGGTGAGGGAAGGCGGGCGGGAGATTCAAGATTGCGGGACTTACTGTATGTATAAAGATGCCTCCAAAACTCTGTATAACCATGCTTGTAGGTGAATGATCACTACAATTGCATCCTTTTCAGCTGAATCGCAAAATAAAAGCCTCGGTCGCCACTTCTTCAACTTCTTGGACGGGAAAATAATTTCTTTTAACATTTTATCGGTCGCTTGGATTGGCTCCCTGAAAGTCTCGCTGAGAAGGTAGCGGATCCTCTTTGGTGCGGTCCGGGGGTACCCTCCTTCCGAGGAGACCCATTTAAAGTTATAGGTTTCATTTGGCTCACCACGAAGGGACCCTGCTTGGAGGTCCAGATAAATTATAGTGTAAATTTCCAAGCAGGCTACGCTTGGTCCAGAATCTCTGGGACAACTTGCGAGGAGGAACGTCTGAGGAAACGAGGCGCCTCAAACCAATCAGGATCTTTGGAAAACCAAAATAAAATACAAATTCTCCTACAGCACCTTCCTCTTGGTGAATTGTCTTGGACTTTCGGTCAACGGAGCATAGGGAAGCTTCTCAAGGACTTCCTGGAAGAAGGGCCACCGACGCCGGGGGGGAAAACGTCTGAAGGTAAGCAGCTGTGAGTCACACCAAGACTCCCAGGTGATAGGAATCCCCTTTGAAGTTGGGAACTTCTGGTAAAGGGGGATTCGGGAACAAATTCCTGGGCTGAGGTGTGGGTAAGACCTGGCGATTTGGGGAGGGTATCTGCAGTCCAACTTGACTTGGGACAGTCTGGGGAGGGAAGGAAGTTCCCTTGCCTATAGGTCGCCAGGTGTTGGCCGCTCAGGTTCTAGTGGAGGGGACTTTTGGGTGGAGGCTCGTGTTTTCGGTTGGCAGAGCTGATCCCCCATTAACTACCAGGAGGGTAGAGGCTGAGCTAGAATGGGCGGAGGCAGATCTCAACTCAAACATCCTGTCCCAGGGGAAACACCTTTAGGAAAGCTCTTGGCCAGTTGGGACAGGCTAACATCACGTTCGATGGATCAGGCCAAGATGGTCAAATATAGCACTCGTGAGTGGCCCCTAAGGCCCTTGGAGGGAGGGGCCTCCTGGCCCCCACATGGCAGTACCAGCAAGGAGCTAATTTTGAAGCTCCAGGAGGATTGCCATAGTCGGGCCAAGTGGAAAGAACTTGCCTACGTTTCGTGCTTTTTGGCCCTAAGCCAGGAGCAGGAAGAAGAGGGGGAGGGAGCCCAACTCCTACCATGCAAGGAAGTGGCTGCAAAGCCTCCCCCTTCTAAAGATCCTCTCCTAGACCCCATACCCTCTCCCCCTGAGGAGGATCTCCTCGAAGTTATTGCTTGCCCCCCTCCCTACCGTCCAAGACCACCCCCAACCTCTCCATCCACTCCTGCCCCTCCTTCTGCCCCTATTCCACCCCCACCACAACCCCAGGGATCTTCCCAAGACCAACCTCTCCTCCCTGGGGTCCCCACACTCTTGGTCAGTCCAGCCCAACCACAGGGCCACCCCAGCACTCCTGCAGCAGGGAGTTCCTCTTCTCAACCCAGCAACTACACAGTCCAGAGTGCATCCACCCCACTATACCTCCCTTCCCAGACCCCTCCAGCTCTCTCTTCCAGCCCCATTCCATTTCCCCTTGCCCAGTCTCCTTCCCTCCTCCAGCAGGGGCCCAGCAGGACCCCTTCTCTGGTCCCCAGCCACTCCACCACCCCACTCTCCCTTTCACAAGCATTCTCCATCCATAGCTCTTTTGACCCACTGGCCTCCTCAACTTCACACACATGCACACCCTCTGACCTCCAGTCAGACCCTTTCTCCCTTCCAACTTCAGGCCTCTGCACCTCCCAGGGGCCACCTGGCCCCCGGCCAGGACCCCCAGCCACACACATGCCTGGATCTTCCCCTTCCCCTTGTCTATCCCCTCACCCCCCAGGTGCCTCCTGCCCCACTGGTAATCTGGGACCTCTGATTCCCCTTCCACCCCCAGCCCAGGTTTCCCAGGCAGCTTCGCAGCCAGGAGGAGACCCTTTTGAGCCTCTCATCACGAAGGGCAGCTTGCCTAACCACCCCAATGTGATAGCCCCCCTGAGGGAGGTAGTCGGGAGTGGAGGGACCCCTGTCCTCATCCACGTTCCCTTTACCACCTCTGACCTCTTAAATTGGAAAAGGAACACTGCCCCTTTGTCCCAGGACCCTTTTGAAATGTCTGAACTATTCAGGACCATCTTCCTTAACCATCGTCCTACTTGGGGGGACGTGATGACCCTGCTGTCCTCACTTCTCACACAGGAGGAGAAGCGCCGCCTACTGGCAGCAGCTCAAGCAGAGGTTATGAAGGGAGATGTAGATGATGGGAGGGATAAGGAACTAGTTTTTCCAACACAGGAGGACCCAGGCTGGGATTACAACACTGATGCAGGCAGGATGGCCCTGAAAGGCTTCCACCGTGCCATTTTGGTTGCCATGCCCCTGGTCTACCCTCGTCCCTTGAATTTGTCCAAATTTTTTGACCTCAAACAAGAGCCCAATGAGAGTCCATCTGACTTTTATGACCGCATCTGCAAAACAGCCAGGCAGTGGACCAATGTTGATCCCACTCATCCTGAGTATTTCACCATGGTGAACACTCTGTTCATTGGGAGGTCAGCTAGGGACATCCGGCTCAAGCTTCAGAAGCTGGAAGATGGGGAGGGAATGCCCATCTCACAGCTGATCAACATTGCCTTCAAGGTCTTCCACAATAGAGAGGATGCTGCGGCCCAGAAAGAGGAAGATGACCTAAAGGCTCAAGCAGAGGTCCAAACTACCAGCCTGGTAGCTGCCTTGGCAGAAAGGGACAGGGAGAGGGAGAGGGGGAACAGAGATGCCAGGGATAGACCAGCATGGAGGGACCAGGGGAGGCAAGGGGGAAACAGGGATGCCAGGTGCTTTCAATGCCAGGCCAAGGGGCACTTCAGGAGGGAGTGCCCAGAGCTCAATGAGAGGGGGCCCCAGGGGAGGGTCATGTGACTAGGACGGCAGATTTCCCTGGCCCCTTCTGACCCCATCGTGCCACTTAAATTAGGGAAAAGGACAGTTGACTTCCTCCTGGATTGTGGGGCAACCCACTCAGTGGTCACACAGGGGTTCAGGGGGACTGAGTTGGGAACGAGGAAGGTACAGGTAGTGGGGGTCTCAGGGAAAGAGGCAAAAAGGTCATTCCTGAAGCCCATGGAATGTGAGGTGGGAGGGAAGACCCTAACTCATGAGTTCCTCTACATGCCTGAATGTCCTGTTCCCCTTTTGGGCCGGGACATCTTGTGTAAGATCAGGGCACAAGTTGCTTTTGGGCCAGAAAAGATCATCTTGGCAGTGCCTGAGGAGGAGGGATGGAGGGCACAGGCTTTCCTGCTCCATCAGCCCAGCCCAGAGGCTGACCTCATCCCCTTGGCCATCCTCCAACAGGTGGATCCCATTGTGTGGGCCGATGGGATCCCTGGGAGAGCCAAGAACATTGCCCCTGTCTCAATAGCTCTCAAGCCTGACATCACACCTCCTAGGATCCCCCAGTATAGGATTTCCCTGGAAGCCCGCCAGGGGCTCCAGCCAATTATTGACAATTTCTTGCAGCATTCCTTGTTAAGAGAGTGTGCTTCACCCTACAACACGCCAGTCCTTCCTATTCGTAAGGCAGATTCACGGGAATTTCGCTTTGTGCAAGACCTTAGGGCCATCAATGCCATTGTAGTGGACATACACCCTGTGGTGCCAAACCCTTACACTCTTCTCTCTACTATCCCTCCTTCCTGCTCATGTTTTACTGTTCTTGACTTGAAGGATGCGTTTTTTTCCATACCTCTTCATGCAGATAGCCAGGAGATTTTTGCCTTTGAGTGGGAGCATGTGGGCACAGCCAGGCGGGTGCAGCTTTGCTGGCAGGTCTTGCCACAAGGCTTTACCTGTTCACCAACCATCTTCAACCAGAGCCTTGCCTCAGAACTGGAGAAGTGGCCTGATCGCGACCAGGGGGTCCTCCTGCAGTACATTGACGACCTACTTCTTTGCTGCTCCGATGAGGACACCTGCAGACTCCTCACCGTCAGTCTTCTCAACTTCCTGGGAGAGGCTGGGTTCAAGGTATCCATGAAGAAGGCCCAGATCTGCAAGGACACTGTGAGGTATCTGGGGTTTGATGTCTCCCAAGGACAAAGGGCATTGGGGCCAGAGAGGAAGGAGGCCATCTGCAGGGTCAAGGAGCCCAGAACGAAGAAACAGCTGAGGGGATTCTTAGGGATGGCTAGCTTTTGCAGAATTTGGCTACCAAACTTTGGACTGGTTGCCAAACCCCTCTATGAGGCAACATCTGGCCCAGAGACTTTCCTTGCTTGGTCAGCTGAATGCCGAACTGCTTTTGAGGCCATCAAGAGAGCCCTGATGTCTGCTCCTGCCCTTGGGCTCCCAGACATGGCCAAGCCTTTCTTCCTCTTTGTTCATGAACGCCAGGGGGTCGCAGCGGGGGTGCTGACCCAACCTCTGGGCAGCACCAAAAGACCAGTTGCCTACTTTTCCAAGAGGCTGGACAACACCAGCCTTGGGTGGCCTGCCTGCCTGAGAGCTGTGGCTGCCACTGCCATGGTAGCTGAAGAAGCCAGGAAGCTGACGTTGGGCCAGCCCATGACTGCCTACGTGCCCCATAGTGTCCTGGCTGTCCTGGATGCAAAGGGGACCAACTGGCTGTCTGCCGGCCGGCTTACTCGCTACCAGGCCCTCCTCATCGACCAGGGAGACCTCACCTTGGCCACCACCAACTGCCTCAACCCAGCCACCCTGATGCCCATCGAGACGGCCGAGGGAGACCACCAGGAGCCTCACGACTGCATCGCCACCATCGAGGAGGTCTACTCCAGCCGCCCAGATCTCAAGGACCAGCCCCTTCCAGATGCACAGCTTGAGTTCTTCACGGATGGCAGCAGCAGCGTCCACCATGGGGAGAGAAGAGCTGGATATGCGGTGGTCACTCTGTGGGACACCATAGAGGCAGAGCCACTTCCCCCAGGCACCTCTGCCCAGAAGGCAGAGCTCATCGCCCTCACCAGAGCCTTGGAGCTGGCTGAGGGAAAGGCTGTCAACATCTACACAGATTCTAAGTTTGCATTCCATGTGCTTCATGCCCATGGAGCTATTTGGAAGGAAAGGGGGCTGCTGACAACAGCTGGCAGCCCTGTCAAACACCAGGCTGAAATTCTAAGACTCTTGGATGCTGTTTGTAAGCCTGCTGCAGTTGCTGTCATCCACTGCAGAGGGCACCAGACAGGGGACCAGGACATTGCGAAAGGGAACCGGAGGGCAGACACTGCTGCAAAGGGAGCTGCCAACCGGGAGCCCACCTTCCTGGGGGCCCTGATTCCTGACACCACCGTGACCACTCTCCCTGTTTATGGGACTATGGACGATGAGTTTGCCAAGGGAGAGGGTCTGAAACAGGAAGAGGGCTGGTGGAAGGACTGCCAGGGTCGCCTGCTCCTGACAGATCCCCTCATGCGTGAAGTGGCCCTCCGTCTCCACAAAAGCACCCATTGGGGCCACGATGCTATGTTGGAGCATCTCAGGACTTTCTTCATCGGTCCTCGCATGGCCCAGCAGTCCATTTGGGCCTGCAGAAGGTGTCTCCTATGCCTGAAGAACAACCCCAAGATCCAGAAGAAGCCAGAAGTGGGGCATCTCAAGGCTGGCCTCCAACCAGGACAGGTGTGGCAGGTGGACTTTGCTGAACTGCCATCCAGTAAGAGGTACAAGTACTTGCTGGTATTTGTGGACTGTTACAGTGGATGGCCAGAAGCCTTTCCCTGCTATACCTGCACAGCCAAAGAGGTCAGCCATGCCCTTCTGAACCACATCATCCCGCGCTTTGGATTGCCTCTCTGCCTCTCCTCAGACAACGGTGCATCTTTCATCTCCAAGACCACCCAGCAGGTCGCCCATGCCCTCCAGATCAAGTGGGACTTGCACACCAGCTGGCATCCTGAGGCCAGTGGCAAGGTTGAGAGGATGAACCAAACCATCAAAAGACAACTGGCTAAGATCTGTCAGCAGGCGCGCTTGCCTTGGCCTGATGCCCTCCCTCTTGCTCTCACTCGGATCAGGGCAGCCCCTAGGGGTGGGCTGAAGCTAAGTCCTTTTGAAATTCTCTATGGTAGACCTTTTCCTTCCTCACAGGTTCCTCTGAAGGCTGAGCATCTCCACGAGGTTGGGGCCGACAGTATTAGGGAAAGATTGTCTTTTCTTACCTCTATCCTTTCTTCTTTAAATAGGTACCTTCTCTCCCACCTTCCTGTCCCCTTGGATGCTCCTGTCCACGACTTCTCCATTGGCGACTGGGTCCTCGTACGCACGTGGAAGCCTGAAGCCCTGTCGGAGAAGTGGGTCGGCCCTCATCAGATCCTCCTCACAACACACACCGCCGCCAAGGTATCCGGCATCCGGGCCTGGGTCCATCATTCCCGGCTGAAGCGGGCCCCTGAGCCAGAAGTGGGGTCCACTGAGGAGGAGGAGGACGACAACCAGTGGACTGTTGAGTCAGGGGAGGATCTCCGGCTGCTGTTCCGGAAAGTACCGCCACGAGACCCCCCATCCACTGACCAAGCCGACCCACCGCCTTCTGGGGCCCCCAGGGTAAAGAAGCGCCGTGCACGAGGACAGAGGCATCGCCCGAAACTACCCTCCTAATTCCATGTTTCCGGCACCACGGGAACCCATTTTTTTTCTCTACACCTCCGGGTTTCGACAGCTCGTTTGACAGCTGTCAAAAGTCTACCAGCTGATTTTGACAGCGCGCGCCAGGGAATCTCCTGCTTTCGATTTCCACTGAGCCCCGGCTAGAGTGAGTGGAGCTGTACTTTCAGAACTATTTGGAACCGTGAGTTTATTTATTCCTATTATTTCCCGGGCGGAGCTGTCCATCAACTTCAGCATGCATTTCTCTGCTTTTCTGTGCCTAATATCCTTGACCCAATGTGCCGCTTCTAGCCCCGTACTGTATGAATGGCTGTCAAGCAAGGCAAACTTCTGGCAGCAGCTAGCCTCTAGAGTCCTAAATGTCTCTGATTTCTGTCTATCAAGTGGGATCACTGCCACGGACCTGTTCTCCACATGTTTAATTGGCATTCCAGAACCTCTGGAAACTTTTAGAAATTACACTATTTTCCAAGACTACCCTTCCAAGCCCATGTCCTATGGAGATCTGCCTCAGTGGGGAAGGGCTGTCAGGGAAAGGGAGCCAGGCATGGTGGCTATTAAATTGGCTCACAGCCCTCATGCCTCTCATTGTTTTCAAATTCCCCATTGTGCAGGGAAGTGCCAAAAGTCGCCCAGGGACAATCTGCTAAATTGTTCATCCTTTGAAATATTGCCATATATGAATGCCCATTTGGTTTTGCCCCCAGGATGGTTCTTCTTGTGTGGGCGGACAGCCTATAGTTACCTGCCAGCCAATTCCACCTTGGGGAATTGTGCCCTGGGTAGGTTGTCCATTTTTATGCCTTCTAAAGGGGACTTGGAGATGGCACACTCCTTGGCCCGGGAGGCTAGGTCCATCCAAACTTTGGACCCAAATTGTGATCCCTCTATGGTCATCAAGGGCATCCCCCAATTTGTGGCAACTGCCCTGTTCACCCCTGGGGTGGCAGCTGGCATGAACTACCGGGCCATTAAACATCTGGCCTGTGCTCTGGTCAAAAACATCAATTTCACCTCACAAGCCCTAGCCTCCATGGCCTCAGAGATGCAGGAGCTGAGAGAGGCTGTGTTGGATAATCGAGCTGCCATTGATTTCTTGCTGTTAAAGAATCATTATGGCTGTGAGAGTGTGCGCCACATGTGCTGCTTCAATCTGACTGACCAGACCCCTGTAGTCAACAAAGCCATAGAAGGTATGAAAGATCTGGCAGCTGGGATTCAGGAAACCACAGGCTTTGATCTAAACTTTTTGACAGACTGGCTCCCTTCTCTGGACTGGTTAAGAAAAGGTTTTCTAGTTTTCCTTGGCCTCGTATTTCTCCTCCTTGTTCTGAGCTGCTGCTGGACCCACATTCCCTCTCTGTTCAAAATTTGTGGAAAAAGGGGACAATTAGAACCGTCTCGCCAGATGCCCCTGCTGCATTTGGCTGGGTACCAAGCATGGGCGGAAACTTTAAGTAGGCGGAGCCTACGTCAGTTTCCGAGTGGGGAGATGACATCGAGGGCTGCAGAGACCCCCGCCTTCAAATTGGTATAAAAACCGCAGCGGAGAGTTCCACAGTTCCTGGGCTCCGCAATTGCAATCCACTGATGAAATGTGCCTCCAGCAGCCAGCCCAGGCAGGGACGAGCAAGCCTCAATGCCTTTCCTTTACTTTCCCCAAGCCCTGACATTGTATCTTATCCCCCAATAAAAGATCCAAAATTGCAACTTTTAAACTCTCCCGCTTGCTACTTTGTGTCCTTCGCTTTACTGAAGTGTCTAATGCATGAAATGAACCCTTTCTGGGCTCCAGGGAACTGCGAGCCTGCCTGGGGCGCCTTTCTGGCGTCCCAGGGATGCAGAATCTATACTAACAAGAATCGTGGATACAGGGTTTTTCCTTCTAGATCTCTGTATCTGCCAAACTTTAAGATGGCGGATCGGGTCCATTTTAGTCTCATATTTTTCTGCATGAAATTCCAAACATAACTGCTATCTCGCTTTTCCCTTTATGGATCCCTACGCCCGAGTAACAACCTTTAAAGTTCCAGGAATATTTTCCGGCTCAAAAACAGCTGATTGTCAAAAATCAGCTGGCTCCCTCCTCTCCATTGCCGATCGGCTCAGCTTCTCCTCGCCTTCGCCAGACTCTGGACTCGGGGACCCCATGCGCTCTCCCCCATGGGACTCAGGGAAGGGTCTGGCCAGGAAGACCCCTTCCCCTGGGGAAGTTCTAGTTCGCCAAGGACTCTCAAGGAAGCCGATTGCAGCACGGCAGGGAGGAGGGGCTGTTTCTGCCGGCTCCAAGGACTCCATCCTTTCCCCCTTGTGCCCCCCCGCCGATCATGAACTCTCTGGCGCTTACCCTTTTTGGGCATCAATGAGTCCTTTTCCTCTCCATGAACTTTCCAAGAAACCCAGGACTAAAAATATTCATTTTCATAATAAAATTGCTTTATTAATTTTGTTTGGGGAAGGGATGGGAATAAGTTTAATCAATGTACTATGTATGGAATGTTTATGGATGTGTACCCCTTGCATTACCCTCTGCCCCTCCAACTTTGCCCCACAAAAAGAACCCAGAAGCGGAAGATCCGAGAGCGCCCAGCTGCCTGTAGGGGGGCCGTTTGCCTCACAATGAAACCCCCATCACTCCATCTTTTGCATGGAACAATAACTAAGGAAGTTTTTCTATTTGTCTTCGGAGCATGCCCAATAAATAGATTTCTTCCTCCGGCCAAGTCTTAATTTGCCAGCAACAATAGGGGCCAGGCTGCCCTCCAGGGAGTCTGTGCCCAGCCTTGATCATATCTCCCGAAACCCATTAAGCAACATATTTGCTCTGTTTCAGCCAGGAAAAAAACAGATTGATTCAATCATCCTTCTCCTTTACCCAAACAATAGTTTACCTTCCCAGCTGGCCGACTTTGCCCCCGGACGCGTGAAGGTCCTTTGTCAAGCAATCATAATCCTTCCTCCTCCATTGTTACCCTTTTCTGTCCCGCCTCCTCGTCCCTGATTCGCTGGCTCCCCGAAGCGAGGGAACTCTGTGATAGGCTGAGTGCAGGGAGGGACCGGCAAGCCTCTCCCAGCTGTTCAGCCATCCACCAATCACAGCCAAGCCGGGTGAGGGAAGGCGGGCGGGAGATTCAAGATTGCGGGACTTACTGTATGTATAAAGATGCCTCCAAAACTCTGTATAACCATGCTTGTAGGTGAATGATCACTACAATTGCATCCTTTTCAGCTGAATCGCAAAATAAAAGCCTCGGTCGCCACTTCTTCAACTTCTTGGACGGGAAAATAATTTCTTTTAACATTTTATCGGTCGCTTGGATTGGCTCCCTGAAAGTCTCACTGAGAAGGTAGCGGATCCTCTTTGGTGCGGTCCGGGGGTACCCTCCTTCCGAGGAGACCCATTTAAAGTTACAGGTTTCATTCCCATGTGTAGCTTAAGTAGTGCACGTATGCTGTTTAATTCTGTTCTTTCTAAAATGCAATAGGAACCCTTTCCATTTTCACATCGGTAGCCCTGTATTGAAGGGCTTCTCTCTCTTGATGGCAATCTCCAGGGCCCTCCTTTTAATGTTTTCAAATTCTTGACATCAGACATTTAATGGACAACACTTCAAAAAGATGTTGCTTTCAAATGGAGGATTATCCTTTGCAAGGTAGGACACATGGCTTTCTTAGCCAGTTCTATTTTTCTGTGTTTTGAAAGAGGTATATATAATAATTAATATGTTTTTTTAAAAAAGAAGAGAGACAGTTTTCTCCCCCAGAGCTGTCTGTCTTTATTGCGTCTGCTCTCCCATGCAGGAGCAGAAATCAAGAGTCGAAAACGAACACAGATTTGGTATTAGTCCACTATTCACATTAGAAAAAAGTAAGTGCTTTCTGCGGTTTCCCCCACAGAGGTGTCTTTATTCATTTGACATGCCTTTAATAACTAATTCTAGTTGTCTGGTTGCCAAGATAGATTTCCTACGGGCGGACTTAAAAGTGATTTTGTCCTTTTTGCATGCATGTCTGCAAATGATCCCAGAACAGCAAACATTAAACTTCCCTTCCAAGCCTGGGATTTTCTGAAGTGTGTTGTAATAACATAAATGCATAAGAACACTGTCAGAGGTTGAAAGAAAGCATGAATTAAATAACCCTATATAAGTGTCACAAAATACTCTTTCTGATCCAGGTAGGGCTACTGATAAAGTTTCTTTTGCCCGTGATTAGTAATGACTGATGATGATGAATCTGTCCAGAGTATCCTTGACATGGTCTAAAGTGGGGCAAAGTCAGATTATTCAAAGTCAATACTTGGAATACTCCACAAATATCACTGTCCATTGTGGAAAGAGACAGCAGTAGTTTTTGCCATGGGTTTTTTAGTCCATGTGGACAAGTTTTAGTCAGAACTTTAAAAGAGTTATCCAAAGTGCTGAATCTATTTGAGGCAAAAGAAAGGAGATCCTGGAAAGCAATCCTTTAGGCCAGGGGTTCTCAAACTAAGGCCTGAGGGCCGGATACGGCCCTCCAAGGTCATTTACCCGGCCCTTGCTCAGGGTCAACCTAAGTCTGAAACTACTTTAAAGCACACAACAACAATCCTATCTCATCAGCCAAAACAGGCCCACACTTCCAATTGAAATACTAATACATTTATATTTGTTAAAATGGTTCTTCATTTTAATTATTGTATTGTTTTTAAGAGTTTTTGCACTACAAATAAGATATGTGCAGTGTGCATAGGAATTCATTCTATTTTTTTTTCAAATTATAATTCGGCCCTCCAACAGTTTGAGGGACTGTGACCTGGCCCTTTGTTTAAAAAGTTTGAAGACCCCTGCTTTAGGCTATAAAACATTGTTGCAGAGCCCCCCCCCCCCAGTGCCGCAATGGGTTAAACCCTTGTGCTGGCAGAACTGAAGACCGACAGGTTGGAGGTTCAAATCTGGGGAGAGTGCAGATTAGCTCTCTCTGTCAGCTCCAGTTCCCCATGTGGGGTCATGAGAGAAGCCTCCCACAAGCATGGTTAAAGATCAAAACATTCGGGTGTCCCCTGGGCAACTTTCTTGAAGACAGCCAATTCTCTCACACCAGAAGCGACTTGAAGTGTTTCAAGTCGCTCCTGACATGAAAAAGGTATAGATAAACCCTATGACTTTTTTGGGTTGGCTCAATCATTGGGTAGGGAAACTCTAAAGAATGGGGTGTATTTATTAGTTCAATTGAGAATTGAACCAAAATTGGGTGTGTTGGCTTGTTATAATCTTTTTCTGACATACACAAATTTAACAAAGCTTAACTTTTCATTTTCCCAAAATCATACATTATTTCCAATAGGCAGAAATGTTCGTGCCTTCAGAGTTATATTTTGTTGTTATTTGTTGTTATTCCATTGCACTCTATTGTCTGTTATAGTTCATAGTGAAGAAACAGAATATAGGAATGTGATATGACACTGGGAAACAATTTTACCAAAATGGAGTGGAGTTTTACTCCTTTCTGTTCCAACTGATGACTCTCTTATCAGCTGAGAAAATCTCTGCCCCCCCCCCCCCACAAGTGTGGTGGAGGCTCCTTCTTTGGAGGCTTTTAAGCAGAGGCTGGATGGCCATCTGTCAGGGGTGGTTTGAATGTGATTTTCTTGCTTCTTGGCAGGGGGTTGGACTGGATCGTTCACCAGATCTCTTCCAACTCTATGTTTCTATGATTGTATCCTTCAGAGAGAGACTGCTTGCTAGTGAACTGACTTTCAGTTTCAGCATTACTTTGAGACTCTTTTGGGTTCTCTCTTTACCATTTTTCTAGGGGTTTCTAAATGCAATTAATTATTTAAAGCAGTTCTTAAGCTTACATCAGTCCTTACTTTGGTATTCAATTATATATCTTTACACATCAGGATCTTGTCTAATTCTTTCATTATTGATACACTGAATACTTTCCTGCCACTGATTTTTATTGTAGGGAAACTGACAGCGATTGCAATTAAAATAGCTTTTAATTTCACATCACAATTTTGCAGGAACAACAGAAAGAAAGAAGAGCAATAGACAAGCCAAAGAATGACATATTTGGTGCAACGCCATTTAATGAAATTGACACTTTATTAATTTGGAGAGACGTTTTAAAATATAATTAAACTCTTGCTTTATCCCTCTCTGAGTGGGTGTATGCTGGGAGAGGCTGTCTGAGATGGAAGGAGAAAGAACTAAAAAAATAAACAAAATTTTATTTCATGGTGACCTGATTCACACGCCATGAAATTTATACCCATTTAATTTTCTACTTCAGAGGGAGTCCAAACTCTGCCAAAGAGCAATGCTGAAATATATTTGGTTGTTATGGAGCCATCAACATTACATCATTTCTTCACAGCATCATATGTGGTGCATATGTCTGTGTTTAACTGTTAAAGCTGGGATATTCGAGCTCAGTCCCAATCAAACGGTGAATTATAAAACAGGGTGTTGCTTCGAAAACCTCCTTACCACAGGAAACAGACCTGCGTTCTCCTATATCAACTGCTTGGACTTACTATCCTGTTTAACAGAGTCATAATTAAATCAGGTGACATATGCTAGAGGCCACATTTTAAACGCGGTTGTCACAACAACTCAAACCCACTTGGCCTTTGCAGTGTTTCTCACACAGGGAGCCTTATAAGTGAGCACAGCTGTGGAGGCATTTTCTTGGCAAAAAGCGCTGTGGAAATTGCCACATGAATGGATGAATACACACTACAGAGTTGGGGTCTGCCCTAAATAGCAGTGGGGAATGTGTATGTGCACACACAGGGCTTCCACAATTCTTGTCATGAGCAAACTAGAAGTGCTAGGTTTTTGATCTAGACATGTGTGTGTCAGTGTCAGGGGAAGAGGGAAGCAACAGCCCCTTTGACCTCTCCTAAATTAATTCTAGTGCTGGGAAATCTATTGCAGACAGGATGCTCCTTTGCCTTAACATTCTTCATTCTGCTGTGATGATTGAGGAACTTTCTGGAGAAGATTTTTGGAAGGCGCGGGATAAGAACTATGAGCAGAAGGACAAGAAAAGGTCTTCTGACATGATTTCCAGAGATAGGAATGCAACCCCAGGAAACATGACTGTCAACCACAACAAAATAAAAATGGTTGATCCATAGGATTGAGCAAGTTGCTGCTTCCTGTCACGTCACTATCAAATTTTGGGGACTGAAAGAGGCACAGGGAAAGGCAAAAACAGAATGGCAAATTATATATCTCAGTGGCTTCTTGGAACATGATTTGCCATTTTCAGGGCATTTGCCCCCACTTGGGGAGGAAACTGTGAAGTATCTTGGGAGGGCAAACATAGACTGTCAGAGGTCGCCTACTTCCCTTTTAGAACAAATTTCACCCAAAACATGAATTGATATAGGGAGCCCTTGGTATCTGCTGGGATATGATTCCAGGACTCCTCATGGATACTAAAATCTATGGATGTTCATATTTCAATAACATAATAACATTGTGACCCTTCTGCCGAAAAGAAGGCTGAGAGAAGACATGATAAGGGCCATGTATCAAGATGTGAGAGGAAGTCACGGGGAGAAGGGAGCAAACTTATTTTCTGCTGCCCTGGAGACTAGGATGCGGAACAATGGCTTCAAGCTACAGGAAAGGAGATTCCACCTGAACATGAGGAAGAACTTCCTAACTGTGAGAGCTGCTCAGTAGTGGAACTCTCTGGCCCGGAGTGTGGTGGAGGCTCCTTCTTTGGAGGCTTTTAAACAGGCTGGATGTCCATCTGTTGGGGGTGCTTTGAATGCAGTTTTGCTGCTTCTTGGCAGGCGGTTGGACTGGATTTTTTCAAGCTGTGGATGGTTGAATCCATGGGTGTGAAATTGACTAAATACAAATGAGAATATAATAGTTCTAGCAGACGTTTTTTTGATCTGTAAAATAGTTTTATAAACAATGCAACACTACTTGCAGGATGAATATTTGTTGTGGTCCAAGAGCCACTTGGATAAATGAAACACCTTGTTATATTTGATTCATTGTATCTGCCTACACTTTGAACAAAGAATGTGTTGCGTATAATGTCCTACTCCTAACATAGATTTAAAACCTTAAAAGATCCTAAAGGTGGAGTACATTGTTAGCTTTGAACTAGTTCCTCCAGTACAGACTGTTTCCTCTGACACAGAATTCTTGTCTGTATCAGTGCAAGAGAACAGGATTTCAAGGTTTGAATGGCAGGTTCTTGGGTGATCTTCTACGGAGATCAAAGTGTCTTGGGGCTACACAGATCTTAAATGCTTTGCTGTAGTCCTGTGAGGTAGATCGGCCTCCGGCTGAGGCTAAAGGAAAATGATTGGAGAGTTGCGATGGAAACAACACTTTCCTGTATTACTTGTCCAACTGAAATGTTTAATTTCCATTAATTGTACTCACCACAGCCAAACCAGCAGCTGCTTTTGAGCTTTACAAATGATTTGTTTTGCAGACCTTCTCTGTTTAGCATTGCAGGAAGCGTAAGTGATGCTGGTGTCATGAGAAAATGTATACAACCCTGATAAATTCTTAAAGCATTTGACCTTTAATCAATTGTAATATTTTCAATCCTTAGAGCCCCTTTCAAATGACTGCAGCCTTGGCCCGGTCCTTCTCATTTATCACAATTACTGTGGAGACCTGTCTGATGCCAGCGCATAAAGTGCTACACATTTACATCCAATATTTTATCGTTAATTTTTTTTGAAGAAAGAAACATTCCACATTCACCCCCACCAGTCCCTATAAACTGCTGTGATATTTTCCAGCACAGCACCCAAGAGAACCACGGGACAGTTTTGATTTATGCCTACATTGGCAGATACTGTTAATTAGCATTCATGGTTAGTGGAAAACAGGAATGGTTAATTTTCCCAGCAACATGCTTGGCTACCCGAGCAAGCAGTAGCAAGGTTTAATTGTTTGTTTTTAACAGTCTCAACACAAGGAAACTCATCCATGAGAGTTTTGCAGATTGTGTGTGCCTGAAATATTTTAAAGAGCAAGCCTTGAGGGACCACAGCATTTACCTTTCTCAGTTCTTGTGGGTTTTTTCGGGCTATATGGCCATGTTCTAGAGGCATTTCTCCTGACGTCTCGCCTGCATCTATGGCAAGCATCCTCAGAGGTCTGCTTGCCATAGATGCAGGCGAAACGTCAGGAGAAATGCCTCTAGAACATGGCCATATAGCCCGAAAAAACCCACAAGAACTGAGTGATTCCGGCCATGAAAGCCTTCGACAATACATTTACCTTTCTGCTTGTGATGGCCTCTGGAAACATTACTGTTTGGAGCTGCAATTCTAAAAATTTCCAAGCTAGCAAGATATTATTTGTGACAATCTGGACGTTGTTGTTCAATGTTACTTTAAACCCTCTTTGCATGGGACGTTCCACCATGTCTCTTCCTGAAGCTTTTTGTAACATTGGTGTTGGGGATGTGCAGAAGTGAGAGGATCCCTCTTGTCCTTTGCTGAACATAGCATTTGTTGGATTTTCTTAGTGGGTCAGTAGATTGGGTCTGTAGATCTATATGCTGGATATCGTATCACAAAATCACAAGTCGAACACTTCCCAAACATCTAGCTGTGTGATATATTTTTGAATGATGCATGTAGATCCAAGTAAGGTGGCCTTTTGCAGTTGACAGATTGTGATTTTGTAAATGATTGTTTCCAAATGCCTGCTGAGATCTTTTGGCATGACACCCAGTGTGCCAATGACCACTGGGACCACCTGTACTGGTTTATGCCACAGCCTTTGCAGTTCAATTTTGAGGTCTTGATAGCAGCTGAGTTTTTCCTGTTGTTTTTCCTCAATGCAACTGTCACCTGGTATGGCAACATCAATAATCCAGACTTTTTTCTTTTCCATAATCGTGATGTCTGGTGTATTGTGTTCCAAAACTTTGTCAGTCTGGATTCAAAAGTCCCACAGTATTTTTGCATGTTCATTTTCCACGACCTTTGCGGGTTTATGATCCCACCAATTCTTTATTTCTGGCAGGTGGTACTTGTGACTTAAGTTACAGTGAATCATCTGGACCAAAGAGTTGTGCCTCTATTTGTAGTCCGTCTGTGTGATTTTCTTGCAACAACTGAGGATATGGTCTATGGTTTCATCAGCTTCCTTGCACAGTATGCATTTTGGGTCATCCACTGATTTTTCAATCCTGGCCTTAATTGCATTGGTTCTGATGGCTTGCTTCTAGGCTGCAAGAATCAGGCCTTCTGTCTCCTTTTTCAATGTTCCATTCGTGAGCCATAACCAGGTCTTCTCCTTATCAGCTTTTCCTTCAATTTTGTCAGGGAACTGCCCATGCAATGCTTTGTTGTGCCAGTTGTCAGCTCTGGTTTGGAGTGCAGTTTTCTTGTGCTGATTCTTTGTCTGCTGTGCTTTGAGAAGTTTCTGATTATTGACTTCAATTAAAGCAAGTTCTTGGTTTTCCTTGACATATTCTGCCAGGCAGTGTTTTTCTTCTTTGACTGCTTGTTTTACTTGTAAAAGTCCTCTGCCACCAGACTTTCTAGGCAGATAGAGCCAGTCAACATCACTGCGAGGATATAATGAATTATGAATGGCCATGAGTTTTCTTGTTTTTCTGTCCAAATTGCCCAGTTCTGCCTGCATCCAGTTTATGATGCCAGCAGTGTATCTTATTACAGGTATGGCCCAGTCAGGCCCGTAGCCAGGATTTTGATTTGGGGCAGGGGGGTGGTGTGAGTTTGAGTCAAGAGGTGGGGGCTGAGGATCTACTCCAGCAAACCTTTTGTATCGTTATCCCAATAGCCCCATGCATATGGGATATATTGAACATGGTGATCAGATCATGATATGAATAAACATAACAGTTCAAATAATATACCAGTAAGGCCTTCTCACAGGCCACCCTGAGAATTTGGGGGGGGGGGGGGCTGAAGCCCCTCAAGCCCCCCCCCCCCCCCGGCTACATGCCTGGCCCAGGTGTTTATGGCCTTGATGGTGTTGCCTCCATTGAGTTTGCTTTTGAGAATTTTTCTGACCCTTTGTATGTATTTGCTGACCACAGTTTTCACATGTTCATGTTTGATGTTGTCCAGCTGTAGTATGCCCAGATATTTATAGGCCTCTGGCTGGTGACACTTTATTGCTTGGCCATTGGGCATATTTATGCCCTCGCTTTCAATGATTTTTCCCTTCTTCAATGCCACTGAAATAATAATAATAATAATAATAATAATAATAATAATAATAATAATAATCTGTGTCCTTTCTACAGCAAGGTACTATATGGAATATTATGCTCTGGACTATATCCAGAGCATAATATTGGGAGTGTGTTTGGAGACTAGAAGGGGAATGAATACGCACTCAGGTTTTCTAGGAGACAGCTATGTCACTCAGCTGAAACTTGGCTGACGGCTCTGCAGAGGACATTTTCTTTAGCTGCCCTGGACAGTTGAACAACCTGCTGAAAGAGCTTTCAAAACACTGTCTGTTTTTAAATCAGCATTAAGACTAGTGCCTACACAGATTATTTTTAGCAGAAAAGATCAAGGCTACTCAGATTATTTTTAAATTATAGTTTTAAAGTATTTATTGATGAATTTTAACATGTCTTGGTTGGGTCATTGTTATTGTTTCCTGTCTTGATCCACATGAAGAATCAGGTAAATCTTTACGACGAGACTGCCTTCAAAGGACAACATTGCCTTCAAAGAATAAGATGAGGCTTTTGTACAAAAATGAGATTTGTTGATGGAGTCACAGTATATATAACTGAATATAACGGGAAGGCCAGTAGGGATGTTGCTGAAATATGTTTGGGTAGCTCAACTTTCTCCCCAACACCTGCATTCTCCTTTTGTCTTGACCTCCTCTCTACCTCTTCCCTGCTACCTCACACAGAGAATGGCATGAGGCAGCTGTACTTATACAAGCATGGACACTGTTTATCTTGGTAAGAGCAAGTTTTATCTACTCTGCTTAATTCTTTTTATCTTATGTCCCCCTAGGGTTATTCCTTGTTTTCCTGAACCTCGTGATTCATTTCCTTGACTATGGATGCTTAATAATAACTTAGTATTAATCCAGCTGTTAAGTTCGTCCACAGGTTTCTCTCCCAACCTCTGCCTCCTTCTCTCGCTTTCCCAATGGAGTTCCTTAGAGGGTTTTCTTTATTGGGACGTTTCTCCATTCCATAATGAACATGTCAAGCAAATTTCCCCTCAAACTGCATATGGAAGCATACTGTTTGCTAAAGAATGTGAATAAAAGACTTAGATGTTAAGCCCCGGTCTCCCTACTGGGTCAGAAGTGCAAATCCCAGCAGTCCCGGGTGCTTCTGGCTCCTGCACATCTTATCTTGCCAGAAATACAGCATTCAGGAGCTGTGCTATTTTCTTGGGAGCGTTGGTGGAGGAGGAGACAGAAAAGTTCTATGACATTTGAGGAAACAGCCCTGCCTGATCCCATTCCAATGTGTGAGGCCATAAACCACATAGCACGTGTAAGGTACCACGAGATGTTCCTCCCCTGCCCATATTATCATCCCAGGCCCTGGTTCTGAGTTCTTGATTTCATCTACTTAATGTGGAAGTTGGAAGGGAGCTGTTATATAGCAAAATATTGCATTCTTTGTGTGTGAGAGAGAGAGAGAAAGAGAGAGATAGGTTGGAAGTGTGCTTCCCCCCATTTTAGCCACAAAGAATTCAAGAATTAGAAGGGAGGGAGGGCGGAAGAGAGGGAGGGAGGGAGAGAGAGGGAGAGAGGGAGAGAGGGAGAGAGAGAATATTCTCAGAGAATGTCATTATGCAGATTGTGAGTTGGAGAACCAAAATACAGAAGGGAAGGGGCCCACAGACAACATAAGAAAAGTGAAAGGCCATGAATATGAATGTGTGTGTGTGTATCATGTAAAGGTAAATGTAAAGGTTTTCCCTGACATTAAGTTTAGTCATGTCTGATTTTGAGGGGTGTTGCTTATCTCCATTTCTAAGCTGAAGAGCTGGTGTTGTCCATAGACGCCTCCAAAGTCATGCGGCCAGCATGACTGCATGGAGCACCGTTACCTTCCTACAGAAGTGGTACCTATTGATCTACTCACATTTGTATGCTTTTGAACTGCTAAGTTGACAGAAGCTGGGCTTAACAGAGGGAGCTCAGCCTACTCCCCGGATTTGAACCTCCAACCTTTAGGTCAGCAAGTTCAGCAGCTCAGCAGTTTAACCCTATGCACCACCAAGGGGATCTGTGTATCATGTATATGTACATATATACATATTTATTTGATTTTAAGATGCCATTGAATTTAAGATGCACACTAATTTCAGTACCACCAACAGAAAAAAATATCTTTCTTTGTGTGTGTATACATACACACACCCCAGAATTCTAAGACACACCCTCTTTTTATGGATGTTTATATGGCACAAAGCATTTTAGAATTAAAGAAATACAGTACACACAGAGAGACGGTTGACCCTGTCTTTCTGTCTGTCTATCTTCTATCTATCTATTATCTGATAGATAGAAATGCTTCAGCATTGAGTCTATGTGAAAATACAGTTTTGATGGACATGTGATGACACCTGGGCAATGACTGAGAAAGTCATGGTGAAATACCTAAATGGCTGAGTCATAATCATAGGAGGTTAATGACAAGAGATTGCACCAGTCATTTGTCCCTTATTGATGATAAGTCAGCAAGTGGTTATAAAATGGAGATGAAATGCTCAATCTTTTTCTTTCCTGTGTTAATCTCATTGAGACTATCTCTCTGTCTCTGAGAATCGTTTGTAAGTACAAGTCTGATTGTGCAGCAATATATCTTGATTGTACAGCTGTTAATAATGCAACACTGAAGATTAAAGTCTCCTGATATTTTAAAGCCTGTGAGTTTACAAAAGAGTTTGTGGAGAAGGTCAGATGTTGCAGTTGTACTCTGCTGACAAGCTGATTAACTGACTAAAACGTTTTTGCTGTGAATGGACTCTGCTAAGTTTTGCTTGTCTCTGTGGCACTTGCTTGTCCAGCATGCAGCGATTCCAGGGATGTCGTGATTGGGAAACGTCACTTTATGAACCTATCCTGCGACATTATCTGCCATCTACCTATTCATCTCTCTTCCCCCTCCCCATTCCTTCTCTCATTCCTTCTCTGGCTGGAATCTTACCAGCTATGAAATGTGTAACCTGGGATTTATTTAAATTTATTTATTTAAAACTTTTATATCCCGATCTTCTCAACCTCCGTAGAGGGACTCAGACCGGAATTATGCTCTCATGACTGCTATAGATTTATAGCCCCTAGTTTAGTAGTTATGCTGCTGAAATTGATGGGATTCTGTTCCTCTGTCACTTTGGATGCAGTTATTTATATTTATATGCAGCATATAATATATATCATATATCTGATGTGGTATATGTATTTATCTGTCTTTTGTATATCATAAGATTAATATTCAAAGACAATCAATTATTTTTGTCACCACTTGTAAACTTTTTAAAATATTTTATTGGTCTTTTGATTGGTACATTCTGTTTTGGTTCAAGTAGGGATCCTTCTATACAGCCATATAATCCAGAATATCAAGGCAGATAATCCACAATATCTGGATCATCTGAGTCCACAATGCCATATAATCCAACTTGATGTGGATTTTTACAGCTGTGTGGAAGGGGCCTAGGTCACCTCTCCAGATGTTTTTCAGTGTAAAATTTGTATAAAGAGAAGAAGAAGAAGAACAATAACAACAACAACAACAACAACAACAACAACAACTCTATTTTTCTACCCTGCCTCCATGTCCCTGAAGGAACTCGGGGTGGCTTACATGGGGCCAAGCCCAGGGCAAAATACAATTAAAAACAGAACAATAACTAGTTAAAATAGCATAAAACAGCATAAACAATAATAAACAAACATCAAGGCAAGAGCAGACTAATTTTTGGAGGAGGGGGGATAGGGAACTGTGCCAGCTGGTTAAAGAATAGAGTGGTTCAAAGGTGGATTTTGTTGTTCATTCGTTCAGTCGTCTAAGTCGTCTCCGACTCTTCGTGACCTCATGGACCAGCCCATGCCAGAGCTCCCTGTCGGCCGTTACCACCCCCAGCTCTCTCAAGGTCAGTCCAGTCACTTCAAGGATGCCATCCATCCATCTTGCCCTTGGTCGGCCCCTCTTCCTTTTGCCTTCCACTTTCCCCAGCATAATTGTCTTCTCTAGGCTTTCCTGTCTCCTCATGATGTGGCCAAAGTACTTCAACTTTGTCTCTAGTATCTTTCCCTCCAGTGAGCAGTCGGGCTTTATTTCCTGGAGGATGGACTGGTTGGATCTTCTCGCAGTCCAAGGCACTCTCAGAACTTTCCTCCAGCACCACAGTTCAAAGGTGGATAGAAATGTATAATGGCATAAGAAATAGAGTAATTTAACAGGATTGATTCAGCTTAACTTGGAAAAAATTATATAGTGATATAATATAGGAATTGAGGTCAAGATTCAGGCCATGATAAAATAAAACCTTTTTATTTTATTTATTTTATTTTTAAATATAATACAACTGTTTGGTTCGCTCCTGACACGATAAATAAAATCTCTTAAAATAACTTAACCACCATGAATAGCTCTTATAAAATCTGAACAAAGCTTGGAGCAGGATCACCTCCCCACTGACCTAGCAGTTACCAGTATCCATTGACTTTTCCGGCTGAGGAATTCTGGGGGTTACAGTCCAAAATTGTAACTCTGCTATTCTCTAAAGGAAATGAAATGCATTCTCGAGGAATGTGAACTGTGCAGACATATTTGCTTGAACGTATGTTGGTGAAAGCCAGATTTTTAAGCAAGTAGAAGGGGGGGAAATAGTTTCTGACGAGGCTTAAACGAAGGGAAGTCAAAAGCAATGCTAATCTCTTTCTAATCAGGGGATGAGGTGCTTGGGAGGGAGCAATGTTCTCATTGGCATGGATCTACGTATGGAAGGCTCTTTTACGGAGGCACCTGGGACCCAGGCAAACTAGGAAAAATGGAATCACGCTAAAATAAATTTCCCTACATTCCAGTGCTATAACTTTGTCCAGCTGTTGCTTGAATGACAGATTGATCAGCTCCTTTCATGTAAAATGAAGGGTCAGCAATGGATGGGCCCAAGGCCAGATCCAGCCCCTGTGGTAATATAGACTGCTTCCTTAGCTGCCAAGCAGGAGAAACATGCACCATCTATAATTGAAGGAAGATAGATGCAAAAAAAGAAACACAACTTTTTCAGCTTGTCTCCCATTCATCTTGCTTTCTCTCTTATGTATCAGATCTGCTCCTCTTTCTAGTAAAGACTAGAAGAACATTATAGGGATCCAGATTTCGTCAGAGCTCAGCATAGCTGTATTTTATTTTATTTTTGGATTTTGGCTGCCAGAATCTTCCATGAGTTGGGTCGCACTGGTAGCGGATTTTGAGAATTGTATTCCAAAGAAGTTATTATTGCTATATTTTGTTGCATTGATCCCTTTTCCTTGTTTGGGACTCAAGGCAGCTTACAACAATTAAACATAGTTAACATTCACAGGATACAAAAGTTTAAAAAAGCATCTTAAAGTTAAAAACAGTTAAAAAAATTAAAGACAACAACAATGAAGATGTCAACATATTATACACCTCCTACTTCTCATTTTATATATGCAGTTGGTCCTCCATATCCACAGGTTCTGCATCCATGGATTCAACCAAAAACAAACTGAAAATATTAGAAAAAATATAGCAGCAGTTGTTGGAATTTTAAAGTATGTCATTTCTTAAGCGAATGTAAGTAAACGTAAGAATCAGAACCAAGTATGCTGTAAGTAATGATAATCCATCTGCCTAGTTAATCAGGTAATTTTCAGCAGGGTGGAGTAGTTGTAAAAGTGCTAAAGGAGTACAAAGCTATTATGTTTTTTGAGGATTGTTGCTGGAGGGTTGATGTTGGAGGTTTGGAGAGTCAGTATTGGAGGAGTGTATTTAAGAGAAAGCTACAAAGTTTCTGAAGAAAAAGGAGAAAGCTTTTGCAAGTAGGAAGACTTCAACTGCTTGGGAGTTGCTGGCAGAAAGTTTTGAGAAGAGTTGCTGTATTGTATATATTCTTTTGTATAAAGTCCTTTTTCTGCTACAAAAGACAACTGGTGTATGTCTACTTCTTAAACCAGAGAGGGAAAGTTTCTGCTGAGAAGGGGTTGTTTCCTATTGCCGCATCTAGAACCTTTTAAATGACATTGGGACAATTTTATACAAGTGACACCATTTTATTACACCACTGTATATAATGGGGCTTGAGCATCTATAGATTTTGGTATTCACAGGGGGTCCTGGAACCAAACCCCAGCAGATGTATATGAAATGAAAATATTTTTATGTGCTTGTGTTAAAACAGGAAGGAGGTTGATAGTCTAGCCTTACCAGAAAGGGAGGTCCAGAGCCTGGAAACAGCTGCTGAGATTACACACCCACCCACACACACACACACACACACACAGATCATATAATATAGTTTCAAACTGCATTATATGGCCATGCAGATGGGGCCTCATAGGTACATCTCAGTAGCTATGAGGCCCTATCTGCACAACCATATAATGGTTGAAACTGTATTATATGATCAGTGTATATTCATATGATGCAGTTCAATGCATTTAAACTGCATTATATCAGTCTACATTGCCCATATAATGCAGTTTCAAGTGGAGGACCATATAATGTAATGTAGATGGGGCATAATGGTGATGAGATCTGAAGTTCTGGGTGTGAGTTTCAGCTTAGGCAACTCGGGTCTTGAAACCCTCTTTCATACATTGACATTTCTTCACATTTGAGGGGAAGTAAGAAAGCTTTAAAGGAATGTCTTTTTTTGGAACAATCCTACTTAAATAGAATTTCAGTCATGGGTCATTATTTATTTAAAACTATGTTACCTTTCTTCTAAAACTAGGATTCAAGACTGAACACAAGCAGATTAACTAAAGAATATGCACATAAAACATCTACCAACTGAGAACCCCTTCTTCAGCGACCAGTCAGTTGCCAAAACTCTGCTGGAAATGCTCTTTGCCTGCCATATTAAACTCACTTTCCCCCTTCATAATGTTTTAAATGCAGAAGAATAAAGATTTCTTGCTAGTTTTGCCTTGTCTTGGTAATAATAACCTCTTTTATGGGGGAGTCGGGTAGACAAGGCAGCAGCAGGATATATGCAAGGGGATTCTTGTAGTCAAAACATCGTTGGTTTGATTTCTGTACATACTGACACTAAAATAATGTTATGTTGATTTCTTTTGTAGTCGAGGAACTGTAACAGTCAGGTTTTGTTATCATTACAACCTTTCTACAAAACTGTTATCCTGTGTGAAAAACAGACTACTTGCAATAGAGTATACACAAGAAGAAAAGTTGCTGAGGATTTTAGAAAGTTCTTTCCATTTATTTGATATAGCTTATTTCTTTCGTTTCCTGAATTAGCAGGTAAAAGGCAACACTTTCCAGATCTACATAATTCTGCTGAAACATATGAAAGACATATACCAGAAGTCAAAGCTAACACATTCTTCTCAGGGGTCCTGTAAAAATGAAATAATAAAAAAGTATTCTTTATTTTGAAAAGGTGCAGCATGATTCTTATAATTACATGGATGATTCATGCTTGATAGGTGAGCTGAATAATGTGCAAGGCCATTCTTCCATTCCCTGAAACTACATGAGAGGAAGGAAATTTTCGGTTATTTGCTCTGGTGTGCTAATATTATTTTGAAAAGACCCTTTAGCCTGCAGGACACTGGGGACATTTTACATTCCACAGTTATAGCACTAGGATTCTGCTTTAAATGCCATGACCCCATATAATGCAATATTCATTTAAAGGTGTGCACTGATTCCTGGAGTGGTAAAATCACAAGGGGAGAATAGGTTAAATAGCGATGATGATGATAATCCTCAGTTGTTGCAAGAAAATTGCACAGACGGACTACAAACAGAGGCATAACTATGTGGCCCAAATTATTCATTGGAACTTATGTCACAAATACCACCTGCCAGCAGTAAATAATTGGTGGGATCATAAACCTGCAAAGGTAGTGGAAAATGAACACGCAAAAATACTGTGGGATTTTTGAATCCAGACTGACAAAGTTTCGAATCCAGAACACAATACATCAGACAACACGATGGTAGAAAAGAAAGTTTGGATTATTGATGTTGCCACACCAGATGACAGTTGAATTGATGAAAAACAACAGGAAAAAACTCAGCCATTATCAGGACCTCAAAATTGAACTGCAAAGGCTCTGGTATAAACCAGTACAGGTGGTCCCAGTGGTAATTGGCACACTGGGAGCCATGCCAAAAGATCTCAGCTGGCATTTGAAAACAATCAACATTGACAAAATCACAATCTGTCAACTGCAAAAGGCCACCTTACTTGGATCAGTGCGCATCATTTGAAAATACACCACACAGTCTTAAACATTTGTGAGATGTTCGACTTGTGATTTTGTGATACGAAATCCAGCATATATATCTCGTTTGCTGTGTCTTACTGTGTTTTTGTATCAATATAATAATAATAACAACACTTTATTTATATTCTACTCTATCTCCTCAAGGGGACTCAGGGAAGATCACAGTACACACACACAGCAAACATCCAATGCCATTTTGCATAGATAGGACAGAGGCACACAGAACAGAAAGGAGGTATGTTGTGGCGCCTTGGAGGTTGTGCTCGAATTAAGCCATGGGGGGGGGGGGCTGTCGCTCCATCCTTTATGATGAAGAGCCATCAGGACTTCATTTTGGTCGCCACACATTTTCTGATCTTTTTCTTTATAGTGTCATAAAATACCTACCCAGTAAGCTGTCTAGACAGTCGGGAGCTCACGCTGACCTGGGGCTTCTAACTGGCAACCTTTTGGCTGGTAGAGCTTATCATTGCTGGTGAGTTGACAGCTGTGCTAAAGCCTGGCCCATTTCTTTCCTAGCTTCTTCTGTAGGTGCATATACTGTAGAAATAATGCAATCTGACATCACTTTAACTACCATAGCACAATGGTATGGAATCCTGGGATCTATAGTTTGGTAAGACAGCAGTACTCTTTGGCAAAGAAGGCCAAAGACCTTGTAAAATTACCAGCACTCATGATGCTATAACATTGGCCTGTGGTAGTTAAAGTGGTGTTAGAACTGCATTAATTCTGCATTAATATAGATGTACCCTCTCTCTAGCAGTTCTCTCAGTTTCATGACTTTTCCAGTTTAAACAAATAAGATTAACTTTAATGTTAATCTTATTTGTTCTGACTTGTTACCTATTTTGTTTTTCACTCTTGTCTTACAATGCAATTATGACTATGAAGGCTTGTTTCCAGCCTTATCTAATACAATAATTTTAATTCACTCTAATAGGCCTCATTATTAAAATTATATTCCCAACAAACTTGATGCTTGTTTTTATTTTTAGCTCCCAAGTTGCTGCTTCTTCTTCTTTTTTTCCTTTTTGGCTGGAAGGAATGGTTTTGCCCTTGTTAAAATTCAGGACTCTTGCTATGTTTTCTTTATGTCCCTGAAGCTGAGCTGGGACGTGCTAGGTTTGGAAAAATACCACTCTGACAGGCTAAATACACAACCAGGTTTTTCAGTTCTCCTTGGTAAATGAGATGGGGCACTGCCCTTTATTTTTCCTAGTTTTGTTAATTTGAAATACATTTTAACAACAGCAACAACAACAACAACAACAACTGAATGGTGAGTTTATTTTTGTATAATTATGGCAAGCATTTCCTGCTTGGAAACCAGATGCCTATAAACGCACAGTAGGGATTTATCATAGCAGGAGAGAAATCTGCGTGTGAGAAAGAAAAAGTGAGGAAGAGAGAGAATGAAAATAAGAGATGCAGTTAATCTTTGAAACCCCTTGAGGGTGGACCTTATAATAAGCAGCATAGTTTATATATGGACTTTCCCTGCTCCTTGCTGCCCCATCTTCACCTTTCCTTTCTCATGGAGATTAAAGCCAGCGGTTGAAGCTTCTCCTTCTTTCCCCATGTGGCTGATATAAATTCTACATCAAATAGAACTGAGGAAAGGAAGGTCTGGGCTGTCAGCATAAAATGAAGGAGACAGCTGACAGCTCAGCTCTCATTAAACCACAAAACAGAGGAGGGGGAAAAATAAAATTAAAATCAAGGCAAAGCATAGCGCAGATCTGCTTGCTTCATTTTTGAACCAAGAACATTTTATTATAAGTGTAACGTAAAAGCCACATTTACAAACACATAGTAAAGTTTTCCATTAAAATATTTCAAAATGGTTCAGTAACAGTTCTCAAAAGCCAGAATATTGTATCTTTGCAGTATCAGGGATACACAATGACTTTATTGCAGGAGGCAGGCAAACTTATATTAAGCTGGTGTCACATGACATAGAACCACGTTGTTGTTGTTCATTCGTTCAGTCATTTCCGACTCTTCATGACTTCATGGACCAGTCCACGCCAGAGCTCCCTGTCGACTGTCACCACCCCCAGCTCCTTCAAGGTCAAGCCAGTCACTTCAAGGATACCATCCATCCATCTTGCCCTTGGTCAGCCCCTCTTCCTTTTTCCTTTCATTTTCCCTAGCATCATTGTCTTCTCTAGGCTTTCCTGTCTCCTCATGATGTGGCCAAAGTACTTCATCTTTGCCTCTACTATCCTTCCCTCCAATGATCAGTCAGGCTTTATTTCTTGAAGTATGGACTGGTTGGATCTTCTCGTAGTCCAAGGCACTCTCAGAACTTTCCTCCAACACCACAGTTCAAAAACATCTATCTTTCTTCGCTCAGCCTTCCCTATGGTCCAGCTCTCACATCTGTAGGTGACTACGGGGAATACCATTGCTTTAACTATGCAGATCTTTGTTGCTAGTGTGATGTCTCTACTCTTCACTATTTTATCAAGATTGGTCATTGCTCTCCTCCCAAGAAGTAAGCGTCTCCTGATTAGAACCATAGAATTATAGATTTGGGAGAGATCACAAGGGCCATCCAGTCCAACTCCATTTTGCTATTAAAGCACCCCTGACAGATAGCCATCAAGTCTGTTTAAAAACCTCCAAAGGAGGAGATGCCACCATATTCCACTGCTGAACAGTCCCCTTCCTCCAAAGTAGCATTTCCATATCAAGCATTGTACCTATCTTCTGTCTTGGAATCATTGTACAGGGTCATTGCCCATACCTTTAATCTCACACAACACTTTATTCTTGGAGTTGTACACTCCCTGTAGCCAGCCCCAGTTAGCAATATGGTCATAGCTCTTTGGATCAAATGGGGTATAACTAAGGCATGTACCACTATGACTAGATCAGGTGTCTTGAGGAATGTATGCAATTGGCACACAAGTTTTAATTCTGCAAATGTCCTTCTAGCCACATTGAAGATACCTGGGCCTCCAGGTTCAATACTGAGTTCAGGAGGATCCTCAAACTGTGAACCTGTGTCTTCAGGGGTAGTATTAGCCCATCCAGCACAGGCTAGATCCCTATTCCATGATCTGCTTTCTGACCGACCAGGAACACCTCTGTCTTGCTTGGATTAAGTTTCAATGTGTTTACTCTCATCCAGTCCAAACCTGTGAATAATCAAATTTGCCAAAGTTCATCTCGCAAATATGAAGGCTTTATTGTATAGTAGTTAATCTGGCTAGTTAGATACTAATTACACTTGATATTAAAACTGTAATCATATTTAATTTGTTATTTATTTACATCTATGCAAAGGAACAAATCCAAGACAATGGTGCTGTGATTAATAATATGCTACTGCACAGATTTTGAAGTTCAAAATGTCATCTGGCAAGCAGATCTGAAGATCTGGATAGTTTGGTGATATTCATACAAGAATCTAAGAAAAATAAAGCAGCAGGATGCTTCTTTTCTATCAGGCAAATTCCAAATGTGGAAATATCTTTTAGCTCATTCATTCATAACCTGATCATTTTACTTTGGCTAATAGCATTGTGCTTTACGTATCTAACAGATTATTTGACACATAGTAGTTTTTGCCACTAAATTAAGTACAATGTTGTATATGGGTAATTGACCTGCCTGGGGCAGGTATTGTTGGATGTAGTCCAACAATCACATGGTGACTATTTCAGTGGTAGGATTTGACTATATATGTAAAACCAATGTAGATAGACACACAGAATCATTCCATGGCCACATACATTTTCCATATGGATAGCATACTGCTTTAAATCTCACAGGGTTCTTCTATATGTAGAGAGAAATATTGGTAAGTTTGAAATGTGCACTGGAAAGAGACCCAGCCAACCTATCTCTGGGATTGATAGTTATGGGATAGATAGTTATGAATAAAAACTCAGTTCCCTTTCTTTACCATTCCCTTGTAGTTAGGAGGAACATGAATGGCACTGCAGACTAATTCAACTAGAGAAGTCTCAGAACACTTGATGAACCAACCTGGACACAGCATATTATTTGAGAACACAGAAATGCTGAACTCTAACAACTACCATGTCAGACTACACAGAGAAGCCTTGAAAACCACAAACATGTGGACAATTTCAACAGAGAGGAAGAAACCATTAAAAACCATTAAAATGAACAAAATCTACCTACCAGTATTAAAAAAACTCTAAAATTATAACAGTAAATAAAGAACAAAACTCAAACACAGGGAAACTCCAGAGAAGAAACAATCAGGGACAGCTAATCACCTCTCAACAAAGAATTCCCCCAGGCAGTAACGGCACACCTAAAAACTGTCAGGCCATCAAATGCTAATCAAGGTGGCCAATTGAAACATTCACGCCTAGCTCCAACAAACAAGAGTTCTTTCTCCCACCCTGGACTTTCCACAGATATACAAACCCAATTTTCCCAGTTTTCAACAGACCTCACAACCGCATAAATGCAGGTGAAATGTCAGGAGGGAATGCTTCTAGAGCATGGCCATACAGCACAAAAAATCTACAACAACCCATTGTTATAATTGGTTTTCCCCCCAAGTTTTCAAGAAACTATGAAATGAACGTATTTGGCTACCAGTATTTTAAAAAATTCTAAAATCAGAACAGGAAATAAAGAACACTCAAAAATGGGATTCTACACAGGAAACAACCAGGGGGCAGTTAATCACTTCCCAACAAAGAATTCCCCCAGACAGTAAGAAGTCAGACATTGAAATTGCTAGGCCATTAAATGCTAATCAAGGTAGCCAATTGCAGCATTCATACCTACCTCAAACCCCTGATGGCAACAGTCCAGGGGTTGGACTGGATGGTGTTCCAGGGTGTTGCCTCTGAAAAATCCTGCAAACCTCTTGGGAAGACAGGCAGACAAATGTCACTGTGCTGGAAGAAGCAAAGACCACCAGCATTGAATTGGTGCTCCTACACCATCAACTCTGCTGGACTGGCCACATTATCTGAATGCCCAATCACCGTCTTCCAAAGCAGTTGCTATACTCCCAGCTTAAGAACAGGAAACATAATGTTGGTGGACAGGAAAATAGTATGCAGGCCACGTGAGGAATGCCACATGGGCCAAAAAAACAGGCAACAAAATGGTACCTGCTCTCATTTTCTTTCGTTTCAAGCTTATTTTAGTTGCGGAGAGGAGTTACCATTTTGTGCTACTGCCTGAAATTAAATGAATGAAAGAATGGATGAAACAGGATAAAGGGGTACCACACAGAAGTGGGTTTTTTCATACAAGTTTGTTAAATATGTGGAAATATAGAAGGATACCTTCTGCATTCTGCTTTGGAGATTTATTAAGCAAATGTGGTAGATACTTATTAAACTAAGAACTGAATTAAATCATCCATCTCTGTTTCAAACACTGTTTAAGCATGCATACTACTGAATTTGATGAACTAGCATCTGACTAAGCTTCCATGGAATTATTCTGGCTGTAAAAAACCGTTTTTCTTGATGTAGTACATATAATATTCCCGGCAATAAACATTTATCTGCCAAGTTCATACATTATGATTCACATTCAGGAATCACTGGGGAAATGTTTCTCTGAAAAAGACAACTGCTTTCTCTTAGGCATAACGCACAGCATGCAGTTTCTTAGCTTGAAATATGGCTTTAACAATTGTCTTATGTTTTAAAGTCACATGGTGGTGTATTATTGTGATTATGGGATTTTAGAGCGTAAACCCTATTTTCTTTAAGAGAAGCAGATCTTGCAGACACTTGCTGGGGCAAGAGAAGGGCACCTGTTAGTTATTTCCTCAATCAGGAGAAAAACTCCCTTTTGATTTTCTTTTAAAATTTCCCATTTCAGGCTGTTGCATTCCTTCAGGAAATGGGATTACTTTGAATTTCAAAATGGTGACTAGCTGGTTAAATGTGGGGCAGCCGTTAAGTAAATTCTTATGCTTGTACGGGGATCTGGTTGGCTCAAAATCTGCTAGAAAGCTTGTGTAGTATTTTTGCCTGTGGTCACCAAGGCATTTCCAGACATGATGACCAAGTAGTGACATTACTAATACTGCTAATTCTGAGGAGTTGCATTAGATATTTCAAGCTCCACATCCATTGTTTGAACAAGCCCTATGAGGAGCAGCTTAAAGAGCTGGGCATGTTTAGCCTGCAGAAGAGAAGGCTGAGAAGAGACATGATGGCCATGGATAAATATGTGAGGGTAAGTCATAGGGAGCAGGCTTGTTTGCATGTGGAGGGGGGACACACCTCCCGCCGACAAACCAAAGACGACACAAACACCGAGTTGGGAAGAAAATGGCCACCACTTGTTTATTGATTACAGAACATGAGGTTGGCAGTCAGGCATGGGTTCTGGATCATGATAGGTCAGCCCGCTGCTGACCAATACCGCAATACCTGCCAGGGTACCACCGGCACAATATCGGGTAACAAAACTTGGCACATCTGGGACAACCGGACGTCCCCTCCCTTCTGCTGGGAGATACTGATCCAGGGCCCATGCCACACGTTGACCCAAGTTGTGACGAGTTAACAATGCTCAAAACTATGGCAACAATATCAACCCACAACCATCATGCAGAGCAGGTGGGATGGACAAACAAATAATAATAATAATAATAATAATAATAATAAACAACTTTATTTATACCCCACAAAATCTCCCGAAGGACTCGATGCGGCAAAATAGGCAAGGTGCCTGTGAAGGACAGCCCTATAAGGGCTGACGGGCAAAGGGCGCAGCCGTACCCCGGCCAACGCAGTGGCGGTAAATTTTCCTACCACACAGGGAGCTTCTGGGAGGAAGAAGCCCCCTGCAATCCAGTATGGCCGGCGAGAGGGTACCCCCCCCCTCGCTGCAACAGGCTTTGCCCAGTAAGTCGGCCAATGCATTTTCTGCTGCCCTGGAGACTAGGATGTAAAACAATGGCTTCAAACTAGAGGAAAGGAGGTTCAACCTGAACGTGAAGAACTTCCTAACTGTGAGATCTGTTCAGCAGTGGAACCCTCTGGCCCAACGTGTGGTGGAGGCTCCTTCTTTGAAGGCTTTTAACAGAGGCTGGATGGCCATCTGTCAGGGGTGCTTTGAATGCACTTTTCCTGCTTCTTAGCAGGGGTTGGACTGGATGGCTCATGAGGTCTGTTCCAACTCAAGGATTTTATGATTCTATGATTAAGCCTAACAACGACATTGAAAGAATAGTATTACATACCCAGAAACATATCTTACACCGTCACAATTAATCCTATATTGTTTTACTTTTTCACTTGCTTTAAAATGGCCCAGTTTCTCTGTTTTCCTCCATTTTCCTCTTTTATACTAAGCTTACTTCCATTGGTTCAAATTGAATTTAAAGTGCAAAAGTATTTTACACTCAGTTAACTGGGGGGGGGGGGGGGGGGGAAGAGGAGAAGGAGAAGCCACTGCCTCTCAATGCGTATTGTATTTCAATTGTCAAAAAGTGGTGACATGGTAGTGATGTTCTCCTGGTTTCCCATCATCAGATGGCAGCAATGTGGAGAAAATCCCTTTCCCCTTTCCTGTCCGCGCTGCTCACCTTTTGAGGGCAGGAGTGCCTTGGGAATGTTTCCCAATCACCCCCCATCATGGAAGGCAGTGATCGGAAGAGATTCCTCTCCTTGGGAATTTTCCTTGCTGGGTCGTCATCAGAAGATGACAGCATGGGGGGAGGGTGTGACCTGACTTATTCCACAAACCTCATGATGACTGGACTGCCCTGGGAATGTTCCCTGGGCTCCTTGTCCTCAGAAGCGGGGACAGGAAAGGAGGAAGTGGTGTGGAGAGACCACTCTTTGTTCCCTCTTCCTTGCATTCTGAGGAGGGGGCTGCCTTGTCTCCCAGGCTTCCCATCCTCAACAGCTGGCAGCCTATGGAGTGATGATGCACTCCTATCACCTCCTGTACACATGGCAGCAGCTACCATGTGAAAGGATTCCCACCTGCAAAGATGGGAACGTTAGTGAGGAATTCTTGGTAGTTACAATCCCAGATCTTTGGTGGAATGGAGGTTCTCACTCTGTCCCTAGCTGCCATTTTCAAAGAGAAGTGGAGATACCTGGAGGATTCTGAGGGGACTAGAGAGATGGGAGTAGATTTTTTTTTAGCAAGTTTGAGTGTGATTTTGATTATTTTAGCCCCCAAATCACACTGATTTTTTTTTTTAAAAAATAGAGGAGGTTCAGAGAGCACTAGCGATCTCAAAACTTGGGTCCTGGGGTCACATGTGGTTTTTGGGCTGCACTCCTCCCCCAATGTAGCAACTTCATGACAGGGTTTCTGTTTGTTGTGTGTATGTGTGGGGTGGGGGGAGGTGGCATGAAGGAAGGAGAGAATTAAATGGTGTCATGATCAGAGCTGTAATTCAAGAAACACAGTGTATACTTAATATTAGTCGATTTCTCATTTGACATATATGAAAGTCATGTGGACAACTCCTTTGGAATCTTGAAGAAATTTTTGTATATTATATATTCCTTTAGTCTAGAGGGCAACTTTAGTGATTCCGTGTAAGGAAGCATTTGTGAGAGACTTCTGGAAGCTGTTCCCAAAGTTCAGGGAAAGGTAAGCAAAACTAGATCAAGGTATAATGAACACAGATGGGCCCAGGCACCTGAGTTTGTGATATAAGAAACAGATGTAGGTCCATTGATTTACTAGGAGACTCGCTGGGGGCTGTCAACTTAGTGCAAAGAACTTTGATAACTGGGGAAATGGCAAAGGTCTGTCTTTCAGAGAGGCATTTAAAGGCAGGGGCTTGTTGGAATGGGCTTTTATTTATTTTTCCATAGAGTGAACATCTTTTCAGGGAATGAAGTGATGTATGGCAATACATTGACTCTCGGATGGTGTCTGGATGCAAGAATGTAATGACAGTCCATGTAAAAGCACTGGAGCATCTCACAGCTGGAAACCTGTAGCCTAGACTCCATAAACAAATGCCAACTGAATATCCAGTGCTTGTCTCACATGTTGCAAGCTGTCATGGCCTTGCCTTGTGACTTTATTCATCTAGGAGGGAAATACAGTCTGCTCAGGTGATGTCTAGGCATTTTCCCCTAATATCACATGTCGAGCTCAAGAGATTTTACTGCTCAATGCACAGGCATACATGTGACCTCATCAGATGGAACAAATTCAGAGGCATACACCGGTTCTTCTTCAGTTTTGCCACAGAGCCTGTTGACTTCAATTTCATGACATACATCTACTTCTGGCAGGGCTCCATTGTAAAACTGAAGAGGTACATGAGAGGCTTCCCATGTTGCATTAGGATCAACAGGGGGAAACAGGGTGGTGGATGCTTCCTCCTGTGGGATGGGATAAGGGGGAAGCTAGGCAATGGGGGCCTGGGACAGTGGGTTCCCCCCCTCTGGGCACCACCAGATTTGCCATGATCTGTGGTGATTCTGGCAGCAAATGAGATGTGGTCCTTCATGTCTACCACCAGCACAGGTTAAAGCCAACCAAAGGCTTATCAACACTATAGAATTAATGCAGTGTGATACCACTTTAACTACCATGGCTCAATTGTAATTTGGTGAGGCACCAGCATCCTTTGGCAGAGAAGGCTAAAAACATGTTGAAACGACAACCCTATGATTCATGAAAATTAAAGTGATGCCAAACCACATCAATTCCGGAGACGCAAGTTTAAAGTTCATAGAATTGAGCCATGGTAGTTAAAGTGGTGTTAAACTGCAGTACCGATCCATCCTATGGTTATCTAAGGTGAAGTGAAGCAAAAGTGTTGTGTTCTGATCATCAGTTGGTTGACTCCAAGAAATGCCAAGCAGTATATTAATCCTACCCCTAGTTCCGTGTCTTCCCTGTAATATATTGGAATTGTAAATGGGATCAGAAAGTACTGCACAATTCACTCAGTATGCATTCCATTTTTTATACTAGTGCATAAAGGTTAAATGTTCCACAATGCAACTATTACTGGTCATTTTTCTTCTGGGTTTTTTTTTTGTTTTGGCCTCAGCAAGAGGTATTGTCATCAAGTCAAGTTGGCTCATTCCCCATCATGTCTACAGTCCTATATACATTCAATTAATCAGGCTTCATTTTTCAGAGAAGCATTTCTGTTCGGGAGCCAAAGGTATGCTTTTTCTGCAAAAGAACAAAGGAATGGCCAGTGACATATGCAAAAAAAGAAAGAGAAGAAGAAAAAACCCTAGAGGAGATTCTTCATTGAACAAATGCTGTTAGTAGGAATGAAGCACTTAAATCCTGGTCAGAGTTCAGGGCCAACATGAGGTCTACAAAGGATTTAATTATGTGGGAATTAACTATGGTTCATCCACTTAAAGCAATATAAAGTTAATTATAGAACATATATTTTGAAGCACTGGAGCCAGAAAAAGCACAATGCTGCCAAACAATATTTAATAATTGTATTTGAAAAGCATTTCTCCCACTCCCCCACAAAAGCCCCCGGGAGCTGTCCGAGATCTTTGAAACCAAATACTGATTTAGAAAAGGATGTGGTCTTTCAGCCTGAATCACAACTGTTCAGTGTACTCAGGGGACTCGGCAGATGTAACTGTCATTATTTTAGTGGGTGCAAAATAACTACCCTGATCTTCAATGATTAGGATGCAGGAAACCTTTCTGCAAATGCAATAGAATTCACAAGCAGCGGAAGTTGAATCCATCCGCTGTTCTTCAAAGCTGAGTTTTCTCTTCTGGCTTATTACGTTCAGGATTTTGTGTTGCTCAACCTAGCTCACATCTTGAAGGTGATTGATGTTTTCACTCCTTATATTGCTTGGCTTCCAGGTTCTCTGAAGGACTATATCTCGCCATATGAGTCTGGCTTAGTTTTGACATCTTCAAGGGAAGGCATTCTCTTGGTCCCAACCACCATCATGACAAACATGTTTGGTGAATACATGAGAGAAGGACTTCTGGGGCTATGCCCAGAGAAATAATTTATAGGCTACTAGCCATCCCCTGCCATGCGTTGCTGTGGCCCAGTCTGGTGATCTGGAAAATAAAGTAATGAGAAAGTGTTGGTTTCTAATAAATGTAATTTCTTTATGCTTGTGGGTAAACAGTATTTGATTACGTTTTCTTACCCTGGTGAAGGGAGTTGGACTGGATGACCTTAAGTATTTTCTTTTGGTCATAGGGGTTGTGCGTGGGACGTTTGCCTCAATTCTATTGTTTGTGGGGTTCAGAATGCTCTTTGATTGTAGGTGAACTATAAATCCCAGTAACTACAACTCCCAAATGTCAAGGTCTATTTCCCCCAAACTCCATCTGTCTTCCTAGTTGGGCATATGCAATATTTGTGCCATGTTTGGTCCAGATCCATCATTGTTTGAGTTCACAGTGCTCACTGGATGTAGGTGAACTACAACTCCCAACCTCAATGTCAATGCCCACCAAACCCTTCTATTATTTTCTGTTGGTCATGGGAGTCCTGTTTGCCACGTTTGGTTCAATTCCATCATTGGTGGAGTTCAGAATGCTCTTTGATTTTAGGTGAACTATAAATCCCAGAAACTACAACTCCCAAATGACAAACTCATTTTTTTTAGCGATGGTCACTCCTTGGGTTAGTAGGTGTCTTGTGGCCAAATTTGGTGTCAATTGCCCCAGTGGTTTTTGAGTTCTGTGAATATCACAAACGAACTTTACATTGTTATTTATATAGATGGTCATATAGGAACATTCAGGAGTCAGCATGTTACACCCATACTAAACTCACTTCACTGGCTGCCAATTAGGGCCCATCCAGACAAACCCATATCCCAGGACCTGTTTGGGTTTTTACTAGGGGCCCCTGGTAAAAACGAATTCAGACCAAGCAGGTTTTATCTGCTTTTTCCCAAATGAATTAGATAATCCATTAGATCAGAGTCTTTCTGAAAGGCCCAGGTCTAATGGGGTATTGGGCCTGTGTGGACTCACCCCCATGTAGTTCTAGGACTCACCTCCTTCCGAAGTCCCCAAAACAAGCCTTCAATTTTTTAAAAACTTACTGGGCCACCATTATGGTGGTCCTTCCATAATGGTGGCCTGGTAAGTTTTTAAATTTTTAATGCTTTTTGGGGGGGGGGGCTTCTGGATGGCTGGATGCTGTCCTGGTAGTTACTGGGGTGGCATCTAGACACCCTGCCCAGGAAATCCCAGGTTTTGGGCAGATTTTAGGGACAAAAACCCGCTTTGGTGTGGGTTTTACTCCTGTCTGGAAGTGCCCTTAGTTTCCAGGCAAAATACAAGATGTTGTTTTTTGACCTTTAAAGCCCTAGATGGTTTGGGTCCAGCTTACGGGCAGGATCACCTTCTCCGATACAATCAACCCAAACACTTGTATGATTGGTGAGAACATGAGGTGTACATTTCTTCTAGGCTTTGGAACTGCTAGGCACCATCTACACTGACCATTTAATACAGTTTAAAACTAGCTCCAGTCTGTGATGGGCAGGAAACAAACCTCCACAAATATGTTCGAAATAAAGCCCTTAATGTTCATCAGTGCTCCTTGTTTTGTGTAATCACCACCAAAGCCTCAAACTGGACCCAGGATTTCACATGTAATCACCTACATAGTGAAACCACTTTCTTCAATACTTGTTTGCAACTGCATTGTTTGAAACTGTAGATGTCCAAGTTAGCTCACTTCTTCCACTTGCATTCAGTAATTCTTTTGTTTAGATTGGCTTTTGACAATTTTGGACATTAGTTGTTAAGGAAGAGGTTTTAGTGTGTGGTGCTGTGTATAACAGTATTTGTTTTATTGTTCCTTATCTGTTATGTTTTCAATGCTTTTAAAATAGTTTTAATTTGGTGCTTTTTCAATGAAGTAATTTATTTGATTTATCTCTGTTACTGATTCGAGCTATGAATCCTTTGTATGTCTTGCAAGCACCTCTGGGTCTGCATTGGGAGAAAGACTGCATCATAAATAATCAAGCAAGTTTAAGAAAGTTCCTGTGATTCATGTTGGCTGGAAATTCAGGGAACTATAGTTTCACTATGTGACCTTTCCAAGATGTCTGCTGAAGATGTGAAGAGGAGAAGGGGGTTGTGTATATTCATTTGACTTCTGGTCACCCAGTCAGCCTACTGGTGGGGTTGTGGCTCTGCAGATGCAATTCCTACACACACACACCATAGTGAGGATGGAAATGCCTTGGCAGAACCTGCTACTATTACCACACGGAAACCTTTCCCAGACTTCCTTCTTCTGCCATGTATTCACTGTGACTGTGACATGTTAATAAAATTCCTGCAACAGGAGATATTAGTAGAATATCTCTTGTTAGTAGAATATTAGTAGAATATCTCCTGTGAAAATTAGTAGAATATCTCCTGTGAAAATGTTTGGAAAATGTTTGAAAAAGTTTGAAAAATGTGATTCTTAAATTTTGGGAAAATGCTGATGAGAACAATGCTGGACTGGTTGAGAATCTTCCCAATTCAGGACTGTACAAAATTTACACATGCCTTTTTGTGTTGAAAACTGCATTTCTGTGCAGGAAAAATATGTAGTTCAGTATGTCATCATATAATACTGAACTACATTTTTATATAGATAGTAATATTATTTTCTGGACATTAAATGCTGTTTTCTGCACAAATGTTCACAGCGCGAATTTTGCACAGAATAACTTCCCAACAATAGCATTTTTTGTTTTCCACACCTAAAAATCCTATGTGCAAAGTTTGTGCCAAATAAATACTAAGCTGCACATTTTTGAAGACTTCCTGCAGTGGGAAGACAATTGTGAAAATTACTTAATGCTTTCTCCAAGAACTTAGTGAAGAATTAAATATCTAGACACCTGTTGGAGTAGATAATTTCCTGGTAGGACTCCTTCCTCTTCTGTCCTTTCACTGCCTCACTGGCTGTAGCATTCTTCCAGTAAGTTCCCCAATAGCTTCCCATTCATTTACCAACTAGCTCAAGCTATAGCCAGTATGATGAAGCCAACATTTCTTTTTCTGAGTCTACCAGGGGAATAATGAAATGAGGTAAAGCAGAAGAGGAGGTAGCTTGCATGTCAATGCTGCTGCAAAGATGAAGCTAGCAACTGGGAACTCTTGGACCATGGTTGCATGTTGTCTGACTATCACAGCTGTCTTTGCTAAAGCCATTACTTCACTTGTAGCTTTCTCCGCCCCATGATTTCCAGAACATGCTTTCTCTGGTTTTGCAATTATCCACATAAGTCAGTGTCAAAAAGCAGTCTGAGATGTGGATGAAGGTGATGACATGGGAAATTTTGCACAAAGGGAGTTACAAAAGACCACATTCCATGGCTGTTAGTGAGAACTTTGGCGTATTGCAGGCATGACACCTTGATAGAATAGCAAGAATTTTGAGTTATTGGCACATGCAAGTTCTATATTCTCACATTCCATGCACTCCCTGATGCCATTGATACCTTAGTGTATCCAGGATTAATGTCTTGTTTCCCATTGGAAGAATTATTAAGAAGTATCCAGATATTTTCCAGTATATATTCCGTTATATATTGTTGGGCTTTTGTAATGTAGGTATGTAGGTATGTAGTATGTGAATAGGCGAAAGTCTAAGCATATGTGTGTGTGTGTATATATAACACTAGATGTCCCCTGCCATGTGTTACTGTGGCCCGGTCTGTGTATATATGTTTTGTGTGTGTATATGTGTGTGTATATATTTGTGTATATGTTTATATATGTGTGTTTGCGTTTATATATGTGGTTTTGCCCATGTGTTGTAATGTTTTTTAAAAAAATTTTTGGCTTTTAAGTCTCTTCCACTGTGTTTTTCATGTTTTTATGAGAGATGGTCACTCATTGGCCTGATACGTATATTGTGTCCAAATTTGGTGTCAATTCGTCCAGTGGGTTTTGAGTTATGTTAATCCCACAAATGAACATTACATTTTTATTTATATAGGTAATCCAGGCAACCACAAGAAGCATGAAACAATGCTTGGACAAACTCCCCAAAGGTTCTGAGCCTGAACTTCTGCTAGTGCAAGTGTGAAGTATGAACTGTTGCTTTCAAAGAGATCCCTCTGTCTCTGTGTTATTACCAGTTATTTATAACTCTTCCATCCATTAGGCACTTTCATTTAATTACGAGATATCAATCAGTGCAAGTCAAAATGTAATGTTTTGTTTTGTTTTTATGATTTTTTTCACATCAATAAAATAGCCATAAAGAGAAAAATAACACCACCCTGCTGGAATCTTGTCTTTGAACACATTCTTAAAGATATAATTAAAAACACCAAGTGCTTATTTCAAAGCCATAAGTGATGGGTCTGGCATCATGCCTACTGCAAGAAGACTAATTATACTATAAATTAAGTGGGGTGGGTCTTTTTTTTTGTTAAAAAATCCTCCAAACATTATGACCTTTAATAAAATTGTTTTTACAACCAGCTGTCAATAAATCACCCAAGGAAGCTAGTGAGAAGTGGGTACTTTACTTCTGTGAATTTCATTAGCTCCAGTTTATTTGCTTTTTGGTGAACTATTATGTTTTTTAAATCTTAAATTAAAAGCTCCAGTCCATAAAAACTAATTCCAAACTGTTAGCATTTCAGTCCCTGAAAATGAGCCTCTCTAATTGCAGGAATTATTCAAGATTGTATACTGATCAGAGACCATTAGAAAGAAATAGTCCATGGGAAGGGGTTGGACTTAACTCCAGTAGTTCTAGGAAAGCTTTCTTGGATATACAGCTTAATGAGAGCAAACTGTTTTTGGGGAGGGAATCTTAATGTGGAAATAATCTATGCATTTAATTGGAGCAATTAATTTAGGCTTTTGTTTTCCCTTTTAATTTTTTTAACCAATTCAGTTTGCTGGTTCATCAATGACCCCAGTGTTGAACTTCTTGGGGGGGGGGGGTCTCAGATCAGTGCTCCTAAATGTTACTTTCTAGTACTATAGATTTCAGAGTTCCCAGACACTATTGTGGGTTCAAGACAAAATAGTCATTGAAGGCAGTTAGTTTGGGAAAAAAGGTGGCAGTCTTTCTCTCTTTGTGTCTAGTCCTTGTATGTCAAAAATATTTTGTAAAATTTGCAAAAAAAGTACAAGATACAAAGGAAAGCAGGGATGTATAGCAAAGAACAGGCCAAATGAAATCATAAAACATGAAAATAGAAAGATAAGAAAAGAAGCTCATCAGAATATACAATATTGTTGGAATAGTTCATTTCCAGAGTCCAGTCTAATAAAAAAAGTTTAGAAATTTATGTGGGATGCAGTCCTGACTTCATACTAAAGAGTGGGTTAAACCCTTGTGCCAGCAGGACGGAAGACCTTCAGGTCGTAGGTTCGAATCTGGGGAGAGCACAGATTAGCTCCCTCTGCCAGCTCCTGCTCCCCATGCGGGGGACATGAGAGAAGCCTCGTACAAGGATGGTAAAACATCAAAACATCCTGGTGTCCCCTGGACAATCTCCTTGCAGACAGCCAATTCTCTCACACCAGACGTGACTTGCAGTTTTCCAAGTCGCTCCTGACACACACAAAAAAATCATCAAAAGCATCTCTAATTGTGTGTTTGTGTGCTTTCACTTTGCCTGTGCTCTGTGGCTGGAAGGCACACAAGTATTTGGCATGTTTTAGGTTTGCCAGAGTGAAAACTGGAGAGGGCTCCTATAACTTTAATGACTGTATAGAAAAGGGGATTTCAGGATGAGTTACCTGGTTGCATGACAAACAATACTTGCTGAAACCCTCTCTTTTACACAACTATTAAAAGTGGTAGAATTCCAAGACATGGCTGTGTTAGTCTGGATCCATATGCAAAGGGATCTTCTAGCACATTTGAGACTGAGAGAAAGTAGTTGGTGGCATAAGATTTAGTAGACAAGTCTACTTTGCAAGTGGCATCAGATGAAGTAGACTTGTCTACAGATGTTTATGTCACCAACTTCTTTCTTCCAGTTAGTTTCAAATGTGCTATAAAATCCCTTTGAACAACCATTACAATTACAAGAGCCACCTCTAAGTTTTCACTTTATTCTGCATGATTTTGGGTCAAATATGACTCAGAATTCTGGCATTTTAAATTGGGGTTTAAAGAGCTTAGAGGTGCTGTACTCCTTCCAGGAACACAAAAATCAGTTCCAACAGCTATAGGAGGATCACAAGTTGTATTGCGCTGACCTTGTTCTAACTGGAGGAGCATTGGAAGCAATCTTAGAACCAAATGTAACTTTACATTTTTCCAGGAAACTTTATTTATATTTTCTACTATATTTTCCACTGTACAGTTCAATTCCTTGAACTATTATATTATGTAAGTCCAATCATGTAAACATCAGGGAATAATGGGCCCCATTATAGCTAATGGACAGATGTGTATTTCCCAATTCTTCTTTGTTAATATAATAGTTCAAGGAATTGAACTGTACAGTGAAAAATATAATGGAAAATAAAAGTAAAGTTTCCTGGAAAAGCTAAATGTCTTACATTTTGAACTCCTACATCCCAACCCATCACTCCTTCCCCAAAGAGGAATATTTTGCCCTTTTCAGAGATATCTTTTAAAAACACGGATGTTGGAGACATTTTTATATGTTCTCCTTTATTTCCTTTCAAGAGTATTTTTATTTCTGTTATTACACTGGCCTAGGTATCAGACAGGCTCCTATATGAGCTGTGCTCATATGTCATAATGACATAATGCACAGTAAAAGCCCAATATTAAAACAAAACCTCTTAACATTTATATGGTGGGTGGAATAAATCAACCTTAAATTATTTCTAAATGCTCAAAGGGCAAAGCAGCACTGAATGTAACTATTGATAGAAGGGAGGGCAGGGGGGTTGCAGCAGGAGAGAAAGTCCGGACAAATTCATTTGGGTTACTTAGCCCCTATGAAGAAATATATATAAATCTCAATCTAGAGTTTTTCTTCCTGGATTAATCAATCAGTGAATGCCAGCCTGATTGTTTGAAATATTTTTTCTTCAACTTCACAGACCTGGCTTATGTGGAAAGTATATAGATACAGATCTATATTTAAGTAGCCAACATAATATACATTTAATAATCATGCCAGTTTGATTCCATGGCTCCATCCTTGAATTTGTAGTTTGGTTAAGTACATAGAACACTTTTCTGAATTTTTCATTAAATTACAGCAGTATGATTATTCAGAAGATAATTAGATAGTCTGCATTGTTACTACTTCTTGTTTATATAAGGTGCCATTATCTACTGGAAAGGCGGAATCCTGGTGGATCGAGACAGCCCCTTTACTGCAGAAACTTCTGCAATAAAAGGGGGGGGGGGTCTGTCCAGACAACATTTTGGACAATCCTAAATTAATTCACCACAAACCAGGAAAACCCTGGTTTGTGGTGAATTAATTTGATAGTGGGTTTATTCTGTGCCTTCTTGGAATAATCCCACTATTTGGTAATACCCACCCTCTCCCCAAAAGACCTAAACTCCCCTTTTAAAAATAAAAGTACTTGCCAGTCTCTATTGGAGAGCTGCGGTAGCTTTCCTGGCATGTAGAAATGATGTGTCAGGAAAATTGGGGGCGGGGGAATCTCTCCACCCTCCTTCTCCTGGCATGTCATTTCTACGCACTAGGGGAGCTGCCACAGCTCTCCAATGGAGACTGGTAAGTGCTTTTCTATTTAAAAGGGGGGAGGGGTTGGGCTTTTTGGGAGCAGGGTAGAGTTTCCAGGTGTTCTCCTTGGCCAGTCTTGGAAGAATATCTGAGCAACCACCCCTGGGGCCCTGTGTGGACAGGGCCCCAGGAACATCTGTGTTTTTTAAATGCAGATGCTCCTGGGATAAAGCTCTGTCTGGAAAGGCCCTCCCTCTATCAATCACCCATCTAAGAGGAAAAATAACTGTAGTTTCCCCACATACTGCTGTCTCCCCATGCATGAGGAGATGCATGAGGTGAACCTCCCTGTTCTCTGGGTGGAGAATTGGATAGTAGATGGGGCTTCAGGGATAAGAAGGTCACCCCCCGCCCCCCCAGGCTCTTTGTAAGGCCCTTCACAGGCCACATTTGCCTCATGGAATTGAGATTTGTCTCCATTGATATAATGTGTAGGTGAATACATTGTTCACTATGCCTATGGAGATGAAAAAGCCAGTGTGCTGTAATGATATGAATCTTGGACTGGGACTCTGGAGAACACAGTTTGAATCTCTAGTCAGCCATGGAAATCCATTGGGCAATCTTGTTCAAGTCACCCTCCTTCAGCCTCAGTGGAAGTCAAACTCCCTCTGAACCAGTCTTTCCAAGAAAAAACTGGTATAGGTCATTGTAAGTCAGAAATGACTTGAAGGCACACATCAGCATGAAAAGGCACCCTTTAATTTTGTGCTATTCAAAATCTCATTGAATGTATCACTTCAGAACTGAGGCTATTCTTTGACCATGATACATTGGGCAGATATTTAGGTGGTGAGAATTATTGGATGGGAATGGTGGGCGTGACCACTGAGTAGTGAGCAAAGTGTGGTATATGAAGGTGTAAAACATATTTCGAGCACATGGGTTGGAATCCTATTTGTGAAATATGCATATGTACCACAGAATTATGAATGCATTAGTGCCATAAGGCACCTTGTAAAGTTGGATGATTCAGATAGAGATTATGTGTCTCCTGATAACAGTGGTCCCTCTTAATCCAAGAAACACTAGAGAGGCAGAGGATGCTGAAGACCCATTACCATCATTCATTGAGTGATGAAGAGATAAGAAGAGACTGTGTCACTCTTAGTGGTTATTAACTAGAAGACATTGATCTGATCAAGCACATGGTGTCTAGAGACAATTGTTTATAAATCTCCCAGTCACATTCTAAATCCTCCTTCTTGACAACTAGCACTGTCCTTTGGTTTTCATGTCTTCTTGACCTTGGACTGACTACAATTTGTTTATCTTGCTGAATTACTTCTAGCCTAGCTGATGACCACTCTCTTGCTTCTCCATTCACCCTGCTGCATAACATCTCACTGACCTGAATTGAATTGAGTGCTCAGGTCTATTCGAACAACTTGATTCCTGGAACATTTTCTGACTCAAGCATAGGACAATAGGTAAGTTTTGGGATGTTGTGCAAGGAGGAATTCACTTTCTCCAGTGCCCAGACATTCCCTCCCCCAAGCAGCTTCCAAGGGCTGAGGTGGAGATCTCATGATCATTAACTGACTGGCGGATGGAGAGGTGCAGAAGTAAGCAGGCAGCTTCCAGCTGCAGGGAGAGAATTATGGTTGCTTTCCTGGATGTCTGAAGATCCAGGAATGCAATTTAGTTTTGTTCTTCCAGGTGCACAACTGTAGCTGGGTTCTCTTCAGTCACTTCCCACATATGAGGCCAGCATTGCCTGTGTTTGGAAACGCTCTCTGGGAAAGGGAGCAGCATGAGATGTATTTGTGGAGTGTTACACTCTGTATTCCCTGAGGTAGGTTAGTGGCCATGATCTTCATTTTTTAGACAACTTTAATTTTGTATAACAGTGGTTGTGATAAAAGTCCATCACATGATCGATACATCACCCTTCTAGGACCCTTGGATTACCGCAACTTGATGTTGGGAGGGAAAACTTATGAAGACACTAGACATCTTTGCCTACTCTAGAATAAATGAACACATTTTCTGCAGGAAATATTGCTAGACAGCAGAAATGTTGAGAGTTTAATATGGAGGAAGTGAATGATTAGTTGATGAGGTGGCTCCTTTTGATGTGCATTATTAAAAGAACCTTCCTGTTTGATCAAGCCAAACGTGCTCCAGCCATGTGCAGCAATTCAGTAAGTCCCTTTTTTACAACAGTGTTGCATTGACTCTGTTCAGAGAAATATGCTGTCAGCACTATCAGGAAAAGTATTTCTTTCAGGATTTTTCTTTTCATTGGAATCTGAGTTGCAGCCAATTTTTTTTTATTACCACAGTCCCCTGTTGCTCTCCACATCTGCAGAGTGATGGTCAGAAGAGAAGAACCTCATGTAAATTAAAAGAATTTGTCCTCTCTTACCCAATGAAGGAATATCTAACAGTAGTTGCACTGGGTGGAAATAATATCTAAGGAAAGATTCTTAGCTAATTTCCTTTTCAACAAAACAGTGAGTGAATTTAGCATTTTTTTTCACTGTTAGCAAATCTTCAAAACCTTCGATGTTTTCAAAGATAATTCACAGTTCAAAGCTTTTTCTATGCAAAATGTATATGTGGTTGCTTTGCATAGAAAATAATTTTCTGTTCAGGAAATTGGCATTTCCATACTGAAAATATTTCTGCAGAGAGAAATGCTGTTTTCTACACAAAACAAGCACATGTGAATGTTGTGTAGAATTTTGCATATAATAACCTGTGAAGATTCTAATTAATCCAGGACTATTCTTGTCTGTATTTATTGACTTGTGATAATTGTATATTGATGCCATGATTTTAATTGCTTTAATTGTTTTATGATTAAGCATTGAATTTTTGCTACTGTAAACTGCTTTGAGTCGCCCAAGGGCTGAGAAAAGCGGTATATAAATGGAGTAATAAATAAATAAATAAATATTTCTTGACACTTGAGAAACATATTTATTTCAACAATTTAAAAATATTCTTCCCATTACCAGACATATTACATTTCCCTGAAATACATGAAGGTGTCCAAACTGAGCAAAGCAAACCTGGGCACAAAACCAGGTTGTGTATAGAAGGAGTCTTAATTTTGTAGTATAATAATGAGAATGATTCACAACTGTTAATTCAAGTTCAATTGGTAATCTCAACATCCACAACAGGACTCTGTTTAATTGCTATTATGTAACTTCAAATTGACTCCCTTTCCTAGGGTTTCCTTGACAGGATTCAATCAGATTAATATAGTATTATTCTGAAAAGTTCAAATATCCAACATGGTCCTAATGACCATGAACAGAGTCAATGCAACACTGTTGTAAAAAGGGACTTGCTGAATTGCTGCACATGGAAGTGTCTAATACTTGAACCTGGGTTTGCAATCCATAAGCTTATTCATAACATTTTTTACTTTGGGAAAAAACTAAAGCAAAACTTTTAGAGCCAATGTGGTCTAGTGGTTTGAGCGTTGGATTATGCCCCTGGGAGACTATGGTTTGAACTCCTGCTTTGCCATGGAAATGCATTGGGCATTTTTGGGCAAGTTATACTCTTGGAGCTTCACAAAAAGGTAATAACAAAACCTCATTTGAACCATTTTTTTCAAGAAATTCCTATTATATGTTCACCTTAGGGCTTCCATACACTGAAAATAATTTGAAGACACACAGTTACAGCAACAAAGCATAATAACCGAGTTATATTATAATTGGTTGAGAATAAAGAGTGATTTCACTCATTTGGCAGCACAATTGTAATTACGTTTTCCTTTCCTTTATAGAGCTAGGGGTTTAGACTCACTATTTAGATTTTTTGGTGAGTCTGATTTTTTTTAAAAGTATGGGAAAGTTTGTTGTTGTTTATTAATTCAGTTGCTTTTGACTCTTTGTGACCTTATGGACCAGACCACGCCAGAGCTCCCTGTCGGCCGTAGCCACCCCCAGCTCCTTCAAAGTCAAGCCAGGCACTTCAAAATACCATCCATTCACCTTGCCCTTGGTCTGCCCCTCTTCCTTTTTCCTTCCATTTTCCCCAGCATCATTGTCTTCTCCAAGCTTTTCTGTCTTCTCATGATGTGGCCAAAGTACTTCATCTTTGTCTCTAATATCCTTCTCCCCAGTGAGCAGTCGGGCTTTATTTCCTGGAGTATGGATTGGTTTGATCTTCTTGTGGTCCAAGGCACTCTCAGAATTTTCCTCCAACACCACAGTTTAAAAATGTTTATCTTCCTTCACTCAGCCTTCCTTATGGTCCAGCTCTCGCATCCATAGGTTACTGTGGGGCAATGTTGCCATTGCTTTAACTTTGCAGATCTTCAGTGCCAGTGTGATGTATCTACTCTTCATTATTTTATTAAGATTGGTCATTGCTCTCCTCCCAAAAGTAAAGGTTTGGGAAAGTTTACTTTTTAAAAGAGAGACTGTAGTGTAGTGGTTTGAGTGGTGGACTACAATTTTGGAAACTAGGATTTGAATCTTTGCTTTGCCATGAAAACCTACTGGGTGATCCTTGGCAACTCACACACTCCCAGCCCTAGAAAATATTGCGATAGGTTCACCTTAGGCTCACCATAAGTTCCAAAGGTTTTAAGGTACATAACAATGACAACCACAAATGAAAATAATGCATTTTCTTAAACATAATGAGAAACCAAATAGGGTTCCAAATTCTGGCTCTTGCAGTCTAAGAAAGCATCCACTTTATTGAGATGAGCTTTGAAAGTGACAGGATACCACTGACAGATGTTGGATGGAAATTTCTGGAAATAAGAAGTCATTCCACAGCTTCAAAAATATCCCAAAGCCCCAGTTTCTGGAAGTACTTAAAGAGATGAATCATTGCTATATACTTGCAAATATGATTCTCCTTTTTGGTTTGATTTGTCAGAGAAAATGAAAGACCATTAATCTTTGCTTTTAAAATAATGGTAGCAACAATAAATAATAATGACAAAATAACAATGTTGGGAATAGCACAAACCATGTTGGTAGTGTATCATCCTTCAGCCTAGTATATATTTACTAAGCTGTCTGAAGTACTATGGGGTTTACATCTTGCTTTATGTAAGCCTATTGGCATGCATATGCTGTATTTGATTCTCTTACATCAACAAATAACCCATATTTGGTGGTCTTTTCTGAAGCTGGCTTTGATCAGTTTCATCCTATTCAATTTTCTGCTCAGATCTCAAAATGCCGTTTGACTACTCACTGCAGGAAGCTATAAAATACCAAGAAGGGCTGGAATGAGATAGACTTTTACTGCCCAGAAGAAAAAACATAAATATTAGCATTTTCAGGATTTAGTTAAGTAACTATGATTTACAATTCCTTTAAAAATAATTCCTTTTAAAATATGTAAAATCTCTACAAGATGAATTAAGTGAGCTTTTGATTTAGCATTTGAAGGGGGCTCTCTGATTTGCCCCCAAATGAAAACCTCAAATTCCTCTTTGTCTACTCTAAAACCACTTCTTCAGCTTCTGAGAGACTGTGCTGTCATCAGTTTCCATGATTTTGTGGTAACACCGTCTATAATTTCATTGGTATTCTTTACTAATATGCATAAATCATTACAAACTCATTTGGCATTAAGAGGGGTGTCATAGTGGTATTCCATCACTTAATAAAAACACTCACAAGGAGAACTGTCTAAAATTAAAGCAATGGCAACAAAAACAAGGGGGAAATGCTAGATTTTTCCAGACAAAGGATCTTTCCTGAGTGGGGATGTGTGTTTGACATGGCTTTTCTTTCAACTTTTTCATAACGTGCCCTGTTGTGTGATATTTGCCACACAGACCCAAAATGGCCAACATGGAATACTGTCAGGGTTTGGGGAGGATTAACCCATGATTCTGGGAATTGTTGTTCACCCACACTAAACTCAGAATACTAACACCCAAAAACAAGCAACATCTTTTTCAAATAACACGGGCATTGCCGGGTCCCCAAGCTAGTACTAAATAACCTTGACTTGAGTATAAGTTGAGGGAGACCTTTTCAGCCTAAAAAAGCCTGAAAAACTAGGCTTATACTCGAGTATATACAGTTTATATTTTGAGATAGTCAATGGCTATGTTGTCTCACAAAATGTGTGTCTACGCTACTTTCTGCCTTTGCTCAGGAGAGGTATAAAATGTCTCTTGCAATCTCTTCAAATGAAAGGAACATGTGGATGTTGGAATTAATCTGAAAATGAGACAGATGATTATTTCATTTCAGTAATTTAAATCAATTATGCCCTATTAGAATAGGAACAGAAGAATATTTAGAAGACTGTGCTTGGCTATCTGTTTGCATTTAACCGTGGTTGAACGGTTTTTCCAAACAGCTTCTTCTAATCTCTCTCCTTTGTGATGTTTTAATGGATGCCAATCGACTCTGCTGGAATGGAAATACACCACAACAGATGGCTCATTACGTTAAAATCTTGGATATATTCTTTCTTTTTCTCTTGCAGTGCTTCACAATTTTATGTAAAATTGGTTCAGTGCACACTGTGACTAATGAGATTTGTCTGGAAACAGTTGCTGCATCTTGTACAAATGTTTACAATAACTATATATGAGTTTACTGATGCTATCTGGCTTTCAGTCTTCATGGCCTTGTGAAATGATTCAAACTCTGCCTTGGATGAGTATTTCTTCTTTCAAAATAAAGCTTTTTTTCAATGCATTTAGAAAAAAATATGGATAATTTGAGAAAATAAAATCTTTGCTACCAAATTACATGATTCTGTCAAACATATTAGGCACAAGCATGGCAGCTTCCATGAAATTGAAGTGATATTTCACAAAGGTAGCACTATTACTTTGCTTAGAGTTGTTAGGTTATTGATATCATTCTGAGAGCCAAAAGGGGCCTGATCAGGATCTATTTCACATTGGATCTGAACACTGAGGTTATTGAATCTGTATGATGATGGGGGAAGGATAAGGATCTATGTTTAATATCACCTTGCCAATTCTTATAATACAGTAAAACCCCACGAATCCGTGGGGAATAAATTTCTGGATGTCCTGTGGAAATGAAAAACTGCAGATAATAGTAAATTCTATTGAAATGAATCAGCAGAATCACAACACAGAATCATGATGGAGAACCTAGAAAATATCTAGAGAAAACACATTTTTTTCAGATGTGGCTAAGTGAAACTGCTAGACTAGTTCCACAGATGCCGTGTTCATGTTGTATAGTCTGCTCTGTCTTAAAATATGGAATTATTGGCCAAGATGTATTAACTTGTTCTTGCTCTGCAGTCTAAGAAGTGGTAGCTTCCTCCAAAGCTCAGCTGAGGCTACTGGGCTCTGTTGAACTCCAACTCAGATGCTGCCCCTTCCAATAGTTCCTCCGCCTCACCCTTGCTATCAGAGCTACCTACGGCAATCCTGACTTTGGAGAAAGAAGGTATTGCTTTGGATCTCCCCCTCCCCCCCCCCCTAGTGAAATTAGATCAGCTCCCTCCCTCCTGACCTTCAGGAAAAGGCCAAAGACGTGGATGTGGGACAAAGCATTCAGTTAGTAATTTACTAGTGCAATAAGAGAATATGGATAAGTGCAATGACAACCTGGAATGGTCTCGGACTGTGATATTGGATTATGTGATTTTAAATAAGTAGTTTTAAGGTTTGATATGTTTTTAATTATTGTTTTAATGTAAATGTTTATTTTACTATGTATGTCCATATGGCATCGAATTGTTCCTCCTCATGATCTGAATCTGAATTCCTATCTATATATATAAATCTGTTAGGTTGGTTATACCGGACAGGTAAACTCTAAACCCCCCCAACGAAACTGCACCAAAATTGCCATGGCCCTAGGACAACCCACTCGGTACAAACTAATCCACTCACAATTACAAACAACACAACAACACACTCACAAAATGGCAAAACAACTGAGCATGCGCACTGGAGCAAAGTCTCCAGCTCGCGCGCACACATGGCCGAACGGCCAATGCGCCCTCAGCACTTCCCTCGCCCCGCCCAGCACGAACATGTCGCCGCCCACACACACACAAACAACGCAACTTCCCCCCGCCCCCTTCCCTCCACCCCCTCCTTCATCTTACCCCTCCCACGCTGCCTCCAAGCCTCGCCGCGCCGCATCCCCACCGGAAAGACACGCCTCCTCCCTTCGCCCCACCCCTTCCCTCCCTGACTCACTCCTTCCCTCCTCCCTCCCTCCCTCCCCCTCCGGAAAGACACGCCGGTGGGGATGCGGCGCGGCGAGGCAGCGGCGCTTGGAGGCAGCGTGGGAGGGGTAAGATGAAGGAGGGGGTGGAGCGAAGGGAGGGGGCGTGTAACCAGAGAGGGAGGGAGGAGGGAAGGAATGAGTCACAGAGGGAAGGGGTGGGGTGAAGGGAGGGGGAGACTTTGAAGACACGCCCCTCCGTTCGCCCCACCCCTTCCCTCCCTGACTCACTCCTTCCTCCTTCCACCCCCTCCGGAAAGACCCGCCCCCTCCCTTCGCCCCACCCCTTCCCTCCGTGACCTTGAGTATGGGAGTTGTAGTTCACCGACATCCAACTTCGCCCCGCCCCCTTCTCGCCCACACATGCACCACGCAACTTCCCCCCTCCCCCTGCTAAGCCCACCCACGCCGCTGCCAAGCCTCGCCCCTTTCTAACCCTGCCACCCTCTTTCCCCAGTCCAAGCCCCGCCACGCCGCTTCCTGCCCTGTCGAAACCATCTCTCCGCCCCCTCCTTCATCTTACCCTGCCCATGCTGCCTGCACTCCTCCTCCTCCCACCCCACTCTGCCGAAGCCCCACCCACACCCACCGACGCCCCGCCCCTGCACTCCTCCTCCTCCCACCCCCCTCCGCCGAAGCCCCGCCCACACCCACCGATGCCCCGCCCCTGCACTCCTCCTCCTCCCACCCCCCCTCCGCCCAAGCCCTGCCCACACCCACCGACGCCCCGCCCCTGCACTCCTCCTCCTCCCACCCCCCTCCACCCAAGCCCCGCCCACACCCACCGACGCCCCGCCCCTGCACTCCTCCTCCTCCCACCCCCCTCCACCCAAGCCCCGCCCACACCCACCGACGCCCCGCCCCTGCACTCCTCCTCCTCCCACCCCCCTCCGCCCAAGCCCCGCCCACACCCACTGACGCCCGGCCCCTGCACTCCTCCTCCTCCCACCACCTCCGCCCAAGCCCCGCCCACACCCACCAACGCCCCGCCCCTGCACTCCTCCTCCCACCCCCTCCGCCCAAGCCCCGCCCACACCCACCGACGCCCCGCCCCTGCACTCCTCCTCCCACCCCCTCCGCCCAAGCCCCGCCCACACCCACCGACGCCCCGCCCCTGCACTCCTCCTCCCACCCCCTCCGCCCAAGCCCCGCCCACACCCACCGACGCCCCGCCCCTGCACTCCTCCTCCCACCCCCTCCGCCCAAGCCCCGCCCACACCCACCGACGCCCCGCCCCTGCACTCCTCCTCCACCCACCCCCCTCCGTTGTAGCTGCTGGGATTTATAGTTTACCTGTAATCAAAGCATTCTGAATTCCAGCAACGACGGAAATAAACCAAACGTGGCACACAGGACTCCCATGACCCAACAGAAAGCACGAGAAGGGTTGGGTAAGCCCTACTCAAAATTCAAACTGCCAAAACCATCCCTCCTCCATCTTACCCTGCCCACGCCACCTCCAAGCCCCGCCCCCTTCAAACTGCAAAAACCATCCCTCCTCCATCTTACCCTGCCCACGCCACCTCCAAGCCCCGCCCCCTTCAAACTGCAAAAACCATCCCCTGCACTCCTCCTCCCACCCCCTCCGCCCAAGCCCCGCCCACACCCACCGACGCCCCGCCCCTGCACTCCTCCTCCACCCACCCCCCTCCGTTGTAGCTGCTGGGATTTATAGTTTACCTGTAATCAAAGCATTCTGAATTCCAGCAACGATGGAAAAAAACCAAACGTGGCACACAGGACTCCCATGACCCAACAGAAAGCACGAGAAGGGTTGGGTAAGCATTGGGAAGGAAGAAAGGAAGGAGGGAAGGCAGGAAAGAAAGAGGTATCGAAGGAAGGAAAAAGAGAAAGTAGAAAGGAAAGAAAAATAAAAGGAAGGAAAGGCAGGAAAGAGGTAAAGAAGGAAGGAGAAAAGAAAATAAAAAGTGAAAGAAGGAAGGAAACATGGAGGGAAGAAAGGAGGCAAAGGAAGAAAGGGGGAGGGAATGAAGGAAAGAGAGAAGGATGAAACCAAGGAGCGAAAGAAGGAAAAAAAGAAAGAAAGAGGTAGAGAAGGAAGAAAGGAGAGAAAGGGGGAGAAAAAGGGGGAAGGAATAGGTAGGTACCTCTCTTTCATAACACTCCAGATACCTACCTCTACTTTGAAAAGTTTTACTATAGGCCACAGCAACGCGTGGCAGGGCACAGCTAGTATTATATATATATAGATAGATAGATAGAGAGTTTAAGTTGAACTGATCCTGTTCAATTGTCCTGTTTTCATGCCATTTCCTATGCTATTATACATTTCTATCCACCTTATTGAACCCCTATCCTTTAACCAGTTCGCATAGAGGTCCCTTTCCCCCCTCCAAAATTAGTTTGTTGTTGCTTGATGCCTGTTTATTATTTTTATACAGTTTTATGCTATTTTAATTTGTTATCATTTTGCTTTTAATTGTATTTTGCCAGGGCTTGGCCCCATGTAAGCCGCCCCAAGTCCCTTCGTGGAGATGGAGGTAGGGTAGAAAAATAAAGTTCTCCTCCTCCTCCTCCTCCTCCTCCTCCTCCTCCTCCTCCTCCTCCTCCTCCTCTTCTACAACCTCCTCCAGTGGTTGTCCGCCTCTCCCGCTGAGTCCCTGTGGCTCCTCTCTCCTCAAAAATCATTACTACAAATTTAACAAATCACACTTACGGCACACAATGAATTTTTTGCAAATGAATTTTTTGCATAGACCTAGTCACCTTATTGCATGCCTATGTGTTGGTGGAGCTACTGGGGTGGAGAATATTTATACAGTTTGTATTGATTATTCAAAAGACATTCATTTCTATGAATAGATATTACACTTTATGTTGCTTCCCTTTACAAGTCTTACTGAGGTTTCTGTAGTTCACAATCTTCTTGTAAGAGAAAAAAGAGAGAAAGAAAGGCTGTTAAAGCATCATTGTGTGCATCTACATTGTAGAATTAATGCAGTTTGACAGCACTTTAACTGTCATGGCTCAAAGCTATGGAATCCTGGGAGCTGAAGTCTGATGAGGCAGCAATGCTCTTTAGAAGAAAGGCTAAATGTCTTGTGAAACTATAGCTCCATTCAATAGATTTGAGCCATGGCAGTTGAAGTGCTGTTAAACTCCATTAATTCTACAGTGTTAATTCACCTATATTGTCAGTTCCACACTGCTTGCTTAATTCTAAATGCATTTGGTTGTGATTTTAACACTGAAACATTCAACATACTGGCTGTTAGCCTCCCCAGCAATTACAATGTTATAAGTCTCATTTAAGACATTGCAATTCTTTTTTATAATTGTTCCGCTGTATTGGTCAACAATACCTTCCAAAACCTACCTTGCAGGCCATGCAGCTTCCCAATACAGCTCTTTCTGAGTTTGCGCTGAAAAGGGAAGTGAGAAACTTACCCAACTATAGGAAAGGGTTTGGTTCATCATTATTCATTCTCTTGCTCTCCAGCACTGTGGAAATGTCCATGTATATGGCACAAATGTAGACTTTGAGGGGCAAGCAGTGGGAGATATATCTACAAGACATATTTTAATAGCCATATCTCCTGATTACTGTATATACTCGAGTATAAGCCTAGTTTTTCAGCCCCTTTTATAGAATGAAAAAGCTGCCCTCGGCTTATACTCGAGTCAAAGTTATTTATTATTTTACTCTGCTATTACTATTATTTTTATTACATTTATTATTTTCTTCTATTATTGGTATTATTACATTTGCATTATTTTACTCTATTATTATTTTATTTCATTTATTTTACTCTATTTATTATTATCATTATTACATTTATTATTTTACTCTATTATTGGCATTATTACATTTGCATTATTTTACTCTATTTATTATTATCATTATTACATTTATTATTTTACTCTATTATTGGCATTATTACATTTGCATTATTTTACTCTATTATTATTTTATTACATTTATTTTACTCTATTTATTATTATTATTACATTTATTTACTTCATTATTGTTGTTATTAGATTTATTATTTTACTTTCTTTATTATTATTGGAAGGATACGTAAGCACATTGGCACTGAAAAAGGTTAGAATAATGGTTTAATCAAAGTTAGTCAGTATTATTTTAAATTACAGTTTTATGTAAACATTGAAAAACATTTAACCTACTGTATCCTCAATTAATGTAATTTTATTGGTATCTATATTTATTCTGTATTACCAGTAACTGCTGCATTTCTCACCCTCAACTTATATTCAAGTCAATAAGTTTTCCCATTTTTTGGTGGTAAAATTAGATGCCTCGGTTTATATTCGGGTCAGCTTATACCCGAGTATATACGGTAAGTCTCTTAATCCCCATTTTAAATAAGCCACAGATAGTTTGACTCATTCCACTCTTTTAGACTTATGTCTTGAGATTGAGAGGTGATTGTGCTGTGGAAAACTATAAATAGCTTTCTCTCTGTTCTGTCTCTCTCTCGCACACACACACTCACACACATGCAATACTCAGATATGCTTGTAAAAATATGAACACCATTAAGTCAGGTATAAATAAAAATAGGCTTTTGGAAAAAAAGCATCTACAAAGGCAGAAAGGAACTGCTTTCAATGTTGTTTTTGAGCTCAGATCCAACTGAAATGTAATATATTTTAATGAACATGCATATTTTGTAATCATCTGCAAGTTAAAAGCAAGAATACAGCAATAAAATCTTCAAACAATCCCCCTACATCCTTTGATTTATTGTCTCATGAAAAATTTAATGGTATACATTCAAAACTTGTTTGAATGGGAGTGCTTCAGGGATTTTTACAGCTGAAACATTTCATATATTTTTCCATAATTTCATATAAAGATCCAAAATCAGCAATGACCTGGAAGTTGTCTTCCTTTCCTGAATCTTCCTACCATTCATTTATAAATCCACATAGAATATTTGATGATGTTTTCTGGCTCAATGGGTATGGAATAGCTTAGCTATCAGTGCCACATCAGCCCCATTCATTTTGGCACGCAACACATTATTTCTCGTGATCTTTGCAAAACCAGAGCTTTTACATCTTACTGGGAAAATAGCCAAGAGTGAGAAGAATCCTTGCACATCTACTCATCTTTACAATGGAAAAGTTTAGGAAGCAAATTACACTACAGGTAGTTCCTGAATTATAATATAAACAAGATTTTTTTTTATCGTGTTAGAAGCAAATTGAGAATATACATCAAGTTGCTTCTGGTGTGAGATAATTGGCCATCTTCAAGGGACAGCTGGATGTGTTACCATCGTGTGGGAGGCTTCTCTCATGTCCCCACATGGGAAGCTGGGGCTAACAGATAGAAGCTCATCTCACCTTGCTGATTCAAACCGCCGTCCTTCAGGTCTTCAGGTCAGCAGTTCCGCCGGCACAAGGATTTAACCCATTCAGCCACTGTGGCTCTAAGTCCCTAAGTCAGTGGTTCTCAACCTTTGGGCCCCCAGATGTGTTGCCCTACAACTCCCAGAAATCCAAGCCAGTTTACCAGCTATTCGGATTTCTGGGAATTGAAAGCCAAAACATCTGTGGACCCAGAGGTTGAGCACCACTGACCTAAGTTATAATATAAACTAGATTGGTTCTGTAGGCTTGTTCTTAAGTTGAATTTGCATGTAAGTTGGGGCAGGTAAACTTAACTTCAGCCAAATATATTAGCTTTGGATAGCACAGGGAAGGGTTAACACCCCTGTGGAGTTTGTTTTGCTGTCTATACCTCTGTTCAGAAGATTTCACCTTACTTTCTGTCCCTGTGATAATTGGATTTTGAAAATGTTTGCTTGTTGTGGAAACAAGGATTTGTGACAAAGCTTTAGCTGAGACAGCGTTCCCCATGATAACTCTTTCAAGAGTGAATTTCCCTTCCTAGGGGTAGATTTCTCTCATTTCCTTTAGTCTCACCTTGTTCTTAACTATGAGTCATTTGTAAGTCTGGGACTGCCTGTATATGAAGTTTATTCAATGTATATATTTAAAATCTCATTGTGTACATAACCACTTAGGTCTCACCTACATTGACCATTTAATGCAGTTCAAAGCTAGCTTCCAGACAACAAACTCCCACAAAGCACACAAAAGAAAGCACCAGTGCTCTGCAATATATGTAATCACCATCTGGGCCTCAAGGTAGTTCCAAGATGTCCGATGTAATCCTCCCCATTTGGGATACTTTTGCCTTGCACACTTCAATCTGGTGCCATCAAGAAAGTTTTGCTTTTTCAAAACTGTGATGTCTTGGGGCCCAATTTGATTTCTACCAGTGTATTGCTAAGTATGTGGGCAAGTGCAGAATCAGAACACAGGACATTGGGTGGGTGGGATGGGGGGCAGGAGAAAATTGTGAGACAGCATCCTGTAACTTGGCACCTTCCATGTGGGGTCAATTTCAACTCCCATCAGCCCTTAACCAGATGAACAGAACATGATGATAGGGACAATGGGAACTGAAGTCCACAATGATTAAAATAAATATGACAAACATTTATTTATTTAAAACATTTATATTCCATGCTTCTCACCCTGAAGGGGACTCAGGGCAGAGCACAGCATATATATGGCAAATATTCAATGCCCGGACAAGAATTCATTATATGCATACATAAACATTAAAAACATTTATCTTGATATTAAAATACACTGTTTAAAACCATCTTGGACATCTGCGTCAAATCTAATTGGCCTGGTAAAGTTTCCTATCACTGCTTTATTGCACTATCCCAAAAGCTTGTTTCCACAATCAGGTTTTTATCATCCTCCTGAAGGGCAGGAGGGAGGGAGCAGATTTGATCTCACCAGGAAGGGAATTCCATAGCCGGGGGGCAATCACTGAGAAGGCCCTCTCTCTCATCCCCACCATTCGCGCCTGTGGCAATGGCAGGACGGAGAGCAGGGCCTCCCTGGAGGATCTTAATCTCCTCAATGGTTCTTAGCAGGAGATGTGTTCTGACAGGTAAATCGGGCTGGGGCCATTTAGGGCTTTATAGGCCAAAGCCAGGAGTGCCCGGTAGCAAATTGGCAGTCAGTGGAGCTGGCATAACATGGGAGTTGTATGCTTCCTGTATGTAACCCGAGTTATTAAACAGGCTGCCTTTCGTTGGACTATTTGAAGCTTCTGAGCAGTCTTCAAAGGCATCCCCACATAGAATGCATTGCAGTAGTCTGTTCGGGATTTAACGAGAGCGTGGACCACCGTGGCCAAGTCTGACTTCCTAAGGTACAGGCGCAGCTGGTGCACATAGGTGTTTTGCCATATGGCAACTTTCTTGGTTTTGTACACATTTATGTGTGTATATTATTATTTTATGTTCTTTTCTTAACAATTTGAATTTGTTCAATGTGTGTTTGTGTTGGGGTGCCAAAAATAAAGATTTGGTACAGATAGTCATTTGATAAGCACAGTTTTATTGAATTTTGGTTGGTGTTCTATATGCATATGTGTTTGACTTATTTTATTTTATACTATGTTTATTTTATGTTCTGTTTTGAGGCACCTTGTGCCTGGGTCCCTTTGAGGAGATAGTGGTGAGATACAAGAATAAAAAGTTGTTATTGTTGTTATTGTTGTTGTTGTTATTATTATTATTATTTACCTTACTTGGGCTAGTGTACATGCATGTATGTGTGTGCGCCTTCTACTGTCCTTTTGATATATGGTTACCTCATTAATTTCATAGAGTTTTCTTTTTTGAGGAATACTCAGAGGTGGTTTTGTCAGTTCCTTCATTTGAAATTAGAGCAGCCCCCTCCCTCCTGACCTTCAGGAAGAAAGTTAAAACCTGGTTATGGGACCAAGCTTTTGATCTTGTGTAAAAAAAATCCTGGTCATACCATATCTAGCCAATTGTTAGCTAATCAGATATTAAAAGATACAAATTCAACCTTCTTGAGATACAGACATCTCCTTCTCCAGAATCTTAAGAAATAACATTGCTTTTTCCCAAATAAAAAGATATCAGTGTAATGGTAAATGCTTTGAAATAGACATTTTATGACAAATATGTAAGCGCTGACATTTACGTATGGTTTTCCAATCTATTTCTTATAAGGTGCATGGGCTAACAGGCCAATTTATGAGTTGTGTTAAGTTTTATTACACCCCCTTCAAATGTGGGGGAGTCTTCCTCTTGAAGCAGACTAGTACCTTGCTCAACTGATTGAGACATGGTGTTGAAATATAATTCAGAATGTTTTATGAGATTAAAATCTGGTAATATGTTTTATTAGTATAATATTTTTGCAGTGGAGAAGGAAAGATTGCTACATGCATGTGGCTACACTTAACTGTGTAATAAATAAATAAATAGGCAGGGCAGAATCAGAATCCAATATGACTTTAACAGATTAGAGAGCTGGGGCAAACCTAACAAAATGGATTTTAGCGGGTAGAAATGTAAGCTATGACATTTAGGCAGGAAAAAAATGAAATGCACAATATAGGATGGACGACACCTGGTTTAACAGCAGCACATGTGAAAGGGATCTAGGGGTCTTAGTAGACCACAAGCTGAATAAGAGTCAGCAGAGTTATGTGGCAGCTAAGAGAGCCAGTGCCAATTCTAGACTATATTAGTCTAGAATTGGCAATGTCTAGATCCAGGGAAGTAATAATACCACTCTGTTCTGTGTTGTGTCTAGTTCTTGATGGTGGAAAGTGAGTCCTTTAGGAAGGAAGAGGGAAAGCAAAGCATATTTTTCATCTGAGTGGAACTCTATAATTCACTACCCAGTGTAGGATCTTAGCCAAAAGTGGGCACTGGTAGAGTGGTAGCCAGTTTTGAAGTCTAATCAATACAAAAGCATTCTGCCTTAGGGCAGCTGATGCCATACTTCCCTGCAGGAAATGTTGTTTGGTATGCACTATAACCTTGGGAACCATAACTGTTGCCATATCGAATTAGGGCCATATTTGCTAATTTTACAGAATGTGAGAGCCAATTACAATAAGAATGCAGCAGACTCATACTATCAAAATATCGTTTGAATATCCACCTCCAAATGTTCAATTAAAATAGTTTTACCTGTTAGAAGGAGAAAAGGAAGACACTGAGTTTTATATCTTCTGGCAGAGAGTTCCAAAGTCTGGGAGAGCCACTGTCAAGTCTCTCTCTGTGTCCTCACAAATGACACAAATTTATTTATTTCCAACATTTCTACCCCGTCCTTCTCAACCCCCGGAGGGGGACTCAGGGTGGCTTACAATGGCAGCAATTCGATGCCAACAACATACAACACATTACGTACAACATTATACAAAACATAAAACATTAGATTAAAATACATTTAAAACATTATTATTATTATGTAGCCAAATCAAAGTCTGATTTAGCAACCAACAACCCAGTCCAAAGTCTCTGTTGGGAAATGGACTGGCAGCCAGTGGAGCTGACATAACAGAGGGGTGGTATGTTCCCTGTATGTCGCTCCAGTTAGTAATCTGGCTGCCGCTCGTTGTACTAGTTGTAGTTTCCAAATAGTCTGCAAAGGCAACCCCACGTAAATGGTAGGGCTGAGAGATCTCTCCCAAGGATAAATAAATGGGCATGCACTTATAATGAGATTTTGTCTTTTAGATATTCTTCACATATCTCCTGCCCATGTTTTTTCCCATTTATCTGACATATATATAGACACAAACACGGTGTCTGCCAAAATAGGTGGGTCACAAATTTCTTTTATTGATAAAGGAAGTCATCCCACTATGTGTTTTACCTACTTTTGAATTGCTCAGGATCTATCCTTAGGGACAAAATTATTTTTTGTTTACAACTAAGTTATCTATGGCCATTAGCATTAACATAATTATTTCCCTCTAAAAGTGCACATACATTTTGGCAAGGGCTAATCTTTAAAGCACACATACTTGCAGAAAACTTCTGACAGCATCATCTGAATTAAACAGAATGGAAGGTGTAGAGACCTAGTGAGACATATCAGCCCAAATGAATCATAGATTTTAGCAGATGACCAAATACCAAAGAATTTGGCGATGTATCTGTTTCTTGTTTGATGTTCTCCTACTGCCACAACCAATAGAGAGTGTGTTATCTGCACATAAAGCAGCAATGCTAAATCTCTGTCTTTTTTTTACAGTCAAATATCCCCAGACACTTTTCTCAGAGTAGCTCTATGTCAGCTGATGAGATTATTCCAGTGTAGTATCTAGGAGATTGGAGTCTTGATGGACTAAACTATTTTGGGGGCATCTGCACTGTCTTTGCCCCAATTCTTATGCTATAAATAGCTGTCTCTTCCCAGACTTCCAGTGAGTTTGCTGTCATGCCATTTCAGAGACAAGTTCCATATAAAGAGGGAGATATGGATTATGGCAAGGGTCATGGTCTCTGACGTGATAAATGATGAAGGGGAAATGTAATCACTGACAGATACTGAGAAGTGTTAGCTCCTTCCTCAGTGCAGAATATTTAAGGGTGGATACTTGGAATAGCCAAAAAGCTGTCTTGGGTCACAACATTAAGGAAAATGCATATAAATGAAATACTACTACTACACTCTATAGAAACTTAATTTGTATATAAATAAGTAATTGAGTTATAAGGCCAGGACAACCTCCCTATGAAGAAATCTTGTCAAGAAGAGGTTCACCTTAGGGTTGCCATAAGTCAGAAACATCACCACCAATTGACTTAAACTAGTAAGACCTTTGTGGCTGATGTCTGAAATAGAAGTTAAAATGCTCATTGGAATCCACAGCAAAAAAAATATTTCTGTAGACATGTTTCAAAGTGCTCGGTAGATGGCTGCTTTATGATAGTAGAGAAACCCCAACACATTTCAGTTAATATATATCCTTCAGGACTGTATAAAACATAAAAATAAAAACACCTTTTTTGTTCTTTTAAATTGCCCCAAGTTATCTCTCCTCCTCATGCCTTTTCCCCTTTGTGTTCAGCTTACTTCAGTTGCTGAAAACTGAGTTCAAAGTGCAAAAGGAGTTTGCATTTAATTTACTAGGCAAGCAGGAGAGGAGAGGGCAGGATCTTGTCCCTTTCAGTAGACTAAGGCAAAAGTAAACTGCTTCAGCCTTCCTAGTTTGTAGGTTCTTCCTCATTTCCAACATTTTGCTACCTTGGCCACACTTTTATTTTGCTTGGCTACATGTTCCCTGATTGTCATCTATGAAATGTTGGAAGGTATGCAACCTTCTGCAAGACCAACTTGTTTGTATGCAATTTGCATACATCTGTACAAATTCTTCTGAACAGTTTGCTTTAACATATATATTGTTCTACTGATTTCAGAGATAAGAAAATGCAGAAGCATCCCCAATAAAGATATTGATTCAGGTAGGCCTTTGAAGAATGACTGATTGAAGGGAAAGTTCCTTGCATAATATACCATATTGTATATTGTTTTTTTCTTAAAGGCTGTTTTAACTGTTTTCAAGTTTTATTGCTACTTGCATTTGGAACTTCTGTATCTAGTTTATTTCACAGTGTTTAACTGTACAGTACAACTCCCAAAGTTATAGGAATGGTGCCCATGCTTTCAATTTGGTTTCAGGGTTTTGAAAATTGAAGTGCTCATTAGATTCAATAGTGCATTAAACTCAAGTAAATATGGATAATTAGATATGTTTGGTGTTGGATTGATGGTGCAAACCTTTTCTTGTTACCTGCCCTTCACTATATAGTTAGGTTTCTTATTAGCTGTGTATCTATATCTCTGTGTATGTGTATGCCAGATTATTTTGCATGTGAGTTTTCTTTTGGGCAAGAAAGGCTGTTAGAGTAATTTCTCTGAAATCTGAACTTTCCCCTTCCTTGCAGCCTTTTTGCTAACTCTCTCATAATCATGTACAATGATATTCCTCTGGGATTCTGAACTTCAGGAATGAAGTGGGGGTAGGGGTGAAAAACCCTACAACTTTCTCTCCAGTATCAATAGACTGGAAAACAGGTTTAGTCCCAAAGTCTGCAGAACAGAAGTGGGGGTTTCAGCTGTCTGTCTGAAAAGCATCTGTCTAGAGGAGAAAGACAGGAAAACTTCACGGGCGTCAAATAGAAGTCATACAGTCCGGTGCTTTAGATTACAGTTGTAATAGAGCACATCCCAACAGCTGAGGCCCTTCTTTGCTGCCCATTCAGTGGGGCCCATGAGCTACTACACTGTAAGAGCTCCAAGGATTATGGGCTCCAAGCAGCTGTCTCCAGCACCCTGGATTTATTTGGCCTTTTGTCAGCTAAATCAAAATTTTATCAGACAGTTTTACTGTTGGCCATTAAAACCTAACATGTTCTATTAAGCAGTAAACACCTTGTTGCCACTAAGAAGGATTATATAAACAAAAGGGATGCAGGTGTGTATGCAAGAAGGTCTTATATTGTGAGACTGTCAGAATAATGTCTTTTTGGGGATGGACCTCAACCCAGTCTGCAAAAATTGAGTATCCTAAAACAAATCTGGAAAATGACAGAGGCTCTATTTTCTCCATAGCTCTCTGTCTATCCCTTCCTCCATCTAGCCATCTATTCATTCATCCAAGTGTCCATAATCGGGGACACACATTTGCACCCCCAAATGTGAGATGACTTCCCCAACTTGGTCCAATATAATCTATTATTTCCTTACTATTCAGGCAACGTGGGCAGCTGGTGTCCTCCAGATGCTTTGGATCCCAGGTCCCATTGTTTCTGAACTGAGATGTATGTTTAGTTATTGAACAACACATCAAAACTACCACAAATTATGAGTTAAGTTTCCTGTGTTTGGGGAAATCACAAGGATCAGCAAACCAAAACATCTGGAAAGCGCGAGTATGCACTTTTTATCTACATACATAGGTTACAGTAAATGTCCCAAACTTTTTCATGATAGTATTTCTTGTAAATTAGGAAAACCCCAATTAATTTTGTAATTACCTTAAAATATGTATTGCTATGTTTACAGGACAGCAGACAAATATTATGTTTTTTAAGACAACCACATTAGTCAAGGAAGAAACTGGCAAAACCACCTTTGAGTATGTTTTGCTTAAAAATTTTTTATGAAATTTATGAGGTCAGCGTAAGTAGAAAAATGACTTGAATATGTGTACGTCTTTGTGCATGTGTACGCATACTCACATACACACAGTGCTAATATATATATGACCACTCAGAAGTAAGTCTTGTTGAGGGTGCATTTACATTGTATAATGAATGCAGTTTGACATCACTATAACTGACAGGTTTTAATGCTAAGGAATTATAAAAGTTGTTTTATAAGATCTCAAGTCCTCAAATCTCAAAATTCAATCACATTGAGTCATTGTGGTTACAGTGGTATCAGCCTGTGTTGATTCTACAGTGTGATTGCATCAAGTTCAATGGAACTTAATCTCAGATATCTGGAAGTTACAACTATATACCTTGCTATTTGGCATTCATTGGAACACCTCTATGCTTTTAGACAATTACAGATTTTAGCTAGGACTGGCAGAAGTGCATGCATGAATGCCAGCATATCACTGAATGTTGGGATGTGGTGAAACATGTATAGAAAACTTGCTGTTTCAAAAGTAAAATGATCTGCAATTTGCTCATTGTTATTTTTCAAAGTAAAATATTTTGCAAATATAAGTTGTTACTATTGCTTCCGCATAAACTTTACCTATAAACCAATAACATTATTTGAATAGTGTTTTCTATGTTCTTGTCTTCGCCATTGCTTTAATTGCAATTCTACTACTTGGTTCTTTTTTTGTCAATCATTGTAACTGAGCATTGTTCATACTAAAACAGATTTTTGGAATAGATTTCATATGTTATGATTCTTAAAATTTGAAATATTTTACATGCAAATGTCTCAATGTAGCAACATATTTGAAGCAAAAGTGTGGTGCAAGTGTTTTGGGCTATAGTCCCATTAATGCCTGCTTGGGGGTCTCTCTGATTGAACTCTGTAGGATTTACCATTGTGTAAGCCAGCATGCAATTGTGCTGTTAGTAATGTACCTTGTTAGACATGGAATATTTGCAAACAATTTGAATTATACCTTAGGGCAGCAGTCTACCATAATATTTTTCTTCATGGAAAAATGCCCGTGTAAGTACTGACATTAAACATGTTACATAGGAAAGCAGATTCATATGGCTTCTCCATATGGGGCAAATGTGTTGGAAGATTGATATATTTTTGCTGTGGTTCTTGGATTATATATATATATATATATATATATATATATATATATTCAAATGATGTTGGCCTTGTTTTAGATAATTTTTGGCAGTCCAGTGTTCTTCTTTCTGTCTTCTGCAGGGACAGCTGTAACTGAATATTGCAAACAGAATCACAATTTAAGATCCAACATATTTTTATGAGTAGTACAACACATCACTATTATTATTTTATTGGCTGGAATCATGTATGGGACTTATGTATTCAGGATTAGAATTGTGTCATTGCTTAATGTCTTATGACCATAGATAGCTGCTGTTTATGTTATTAAGTAGCAGAACCAGCAAAGTGTCTGATGCACATTGGTGCCTAATGCACAATTGGACTAATATACAGAGGGATCAATATGCTTTGACTCTGATACAAATTGCATTGTTTCCAATGTGCATTGGGCAGTCCTGCTGGTGTCCTTTTATGTATACTTGAAATTCAGCAAAGTGCTGGATGGTAAAACTTCAAAAACAAGGAAGGTAAAACATCAAAAACATCTGGGTGTCCCCTGGGCAATATCCTTGCAGACAGCCAGTTCTCTCACACCAGAAGCAACTAGCAAGTCACTCCTGGCATGAAAAAAAGAAAAGAAAAGTAAAAAGGTTTTTTTTGTAGCTAGGCCTGTGTATAATTACATAATGTAATGGGTCAATATCATCATAATTGTTACAGTTGAAAAGTGATTAAACTATCAAAAATGTAAAGCCAAAAATGGAACAAGGGGGTGTAGAGGCATCAACAAAAGCCAAGAGGTTATACTAAGAGAACTCATGCTTTTTTAGATCAACCTGGAAAGGTCCGCTGAGAAAGATGTTTCATTGTTCCTGTCTACAAAATTTGCAATGCTCTGCAATTTGAGCACTCTCCACTACAATTTAAAAATGAACCCACATGTGCCTATGTCCAAAGTCTCACACTATTCCTGTGGGTGGTTGGAATGAATAGTATGTGAGCATAGACACAATGGATATCATTCAATTACCCCTTCCCACTGTGAATGAAGGGATGCTTTCCCTCAGCAGAAAGAGGAAGAGTAGGAGGAAAGAATTAACCCTTTCTCTGCACCTTCTTGAATGCCCTCAGAATCTCATTTGGAGCAAGTTTGGGAAATGATGCTCTGGAAACAGAAATCACTTTTATATAACTGCAAAGAATGCTCTGGAAAGAGAAATCACTCTTGAACAAATGTGTGCACATGTGTGTATCAATTATTTCCTGCTATTTCACGGTATGTCCTTCCAAGCATTATTATGCAAAATTGTTCCTTTGGGGCCTTTTGGGAGAGTCAAAAATTCTATTTTTCTAGATTATTTTTTAGAATTTTAACTCAAGTGTTTGAGAGGATAGCTGAGCATTCCTGGAGAGGACTTATCTGTTGTCTCATTGTTTCCATGACTCGAAAGAGCACCAAAAGGCCAGAAATGTGTTACATTGAACATATGCCACTCATGTGAGATTACATTGATTTTACTTAAAGGGCAATGACTCTTGCATCAGCTTGGGACCATGGACAGGTCAATTTTTTTTTGTTCTGCCTGACTGAAGCAAGGGGTGGCCTTGTGATTATAAGGTTTTTGTGAAGCACTGATCTGGTATATTTTACAGACAAAATCGCATGAAAATCTAGCTCCCAGACTGTGTTTGATGAAACAGACGAGTAATAGATTTGCTATCTTTTTCAGAGCTATTGGTGGGCATAACAATGACCAGATGGCTTGCCTCAGGCAAGAATTTTCAGAAAGATAACTTTTCTTGATATTTCCACAGATAGATTGGAAGTTCACAACCTCCTGCTAAAGTAAAACTCTATCACAGAGTACATGATTTGACTGTTTAGTTTCTGGCATTCCAAGATGAAGGATTTCTTGGAGTTTTTAATAATAATAATAATAATAATAATAATAATAATAATAATAATGTTATTTCTTACCTGCCTCTCCTCATGGCTCAAGGTGGGTCACAGCACAGTCAAAAACACACAAATACTATAAAAAGTCTACAACACACATGTAAAAATGCAGTTCCATAAAAGATACACATCAAAGCATTTCTATAAAATACACATTATTCACACAGGACAAAGACCAAAACACCGGATATGAGTTTAAAATTCATGCTTTCAACTGGCTGGAAATGTAACCCATTTCAGGATTGGTTGACACACAAGACTTGGAAACACCAGTTGTTGGGTTTGAACTGTGTGGAAATTGACTTGACTTGCACCTCCCAGATTAAGGCCTACATTGGAACACAGTAATCTCTCTGGTTCTATACTTCCCTGATGTAGTTTTCACCATTAAGGAACCACATTCTGAAATGCATAGAAAATGCCTCTTTTGTGATAAAAAATGTGTTTAAGGATTAAATGCATACTAAATGAATTTTGTTGTTGTTGTTTATTCATTCAGTCAGTCACTTCTGTCTCTTTGTGACCTCATGGACCAGCCCATGCCAGAGTTCCCTGTTGGCCATGACCATCCCTAGCTCCTTCAAGGCCAAGCCCGTCACTTCAAGGATACCATCCATTCACCTTGTCCTTGGTCAGCCCCTCTTCCCTTCCATTTTCCCCAGCATCATTGTCTTCTCCAATCTTTTCTGTCTTCTCATTATGTGGCCAAAGTACTTCATCTTTGCCTCTAATATTTTTCCCTCCAGTTAGCAGTCGAGCTTTATTTCCTGGAGTATGGACTGGCTTGATCTTCTTACAGTCCAAGGCACTCTTAGAAATTTCCTCCAACATAGCCTCGCTTTTTGTAGTATCATGAACCGTCATCTTCAATTTAGGGAATATTTAAGTTACAAAAATAGTAGTCCCGCAGAAGGCTGGATGGAAGTCAAGAGACTTGTTTTTTGTTTGTTGTGTTTTTGTTGATTTTTCTCTCTCTCCATTTTTGATAGAGTACACATTTTTTCTTTCTTCTTTCTCTTTCTTTTCCTACTTCTCTATTACCATATTGTTCTCCCACTTTACATGTAAGTCTTCAAATCACTCCCTAACTCCCAACCCCCCTGTATCTTTTATATTAAACACAATAAAATTATAAAATGAAAAAGAAATTTCCTCCAACATCACAGTTCAAAAGCATTTATCTTCCTTTGCTCAGCCTTCATTATGGCCCAGCTCTCATATCCTTAGGTTACTACAGGGAATACCATTGCTTTAACTATGCAGATCTTTGTTGCCAGTGTGATGTCTCTACTCTTCACTATTTTATCGAGATTGGTCATTGCTCTCCTCCCAAGAAGTAAATATCTTCTGATTTCCTGGCTGTAGTTTGTGTCTGCAGTAATTTTCACACCTAGAAATACAAAGTCTTTCACTGCCTCCATGTTTTCTCCTTCTATTACTAAATGCATACAATATTTCAAATATGAAAAAAATATTTTCCATTAACAAATTGGAATGTGTGTATGAACAGTCTGGTACATGTGTCCCTTCTCTAAGAAGGGATAGGAAAGCTTCAGCACTGGAATCACTGGGGGACCACCACCACCTAGCATAGGTTACACTGAGCCAGATGAAGCCATGTTCCGGAGGAAGGGTATGAACGTCTTCTCTTATTTTATCCACTGCTGCCAAACAGTATTCCTAAACTATATAAGGATGGGGTTTTGCACCAATGTATTGCCCATTCAGTTTTTGCAGAAATCAATGCCCAGGATCCTACATTAGCATAAATAACTCTGATGATAGAGCCCTGTTATTATAGCTACATCTGGTGACACCACTTTCCCAAAACCTACATATTAAGCCAGACAGTACCCCAACCTAAGGATTTCTGAGGCACTTTATATTAAGGAGCCAAAGAATGATGACTGCAGCACTCTCCTAGTTATGAGGCACATTTAGAGAAGCCGCTGGAGAGAAGTTGCTGGTTATGAGGCGCATTGAGAGAAGCAGCTCCTTCTTTCAACATGCTTCATATCCAGGAGAGCAGTTACAAAACATCTTGACAAAATGTAAGATGGGGAGTTTAATATTGTCATTTCTTTTTCTTCCTCTGCAAAAACGTTAATACCTTGGCCTAATGAAGAAGACAGTTTGTAGCATACATTTTATGCATTTTTGGTTGTCTCAGTAAAGGTATTACTGTTTTGTGTATTTCTGATGTTACTATATTGCTATATGGCCAACACGGCTACCCTGTAGAGCACTGTAGAAGTAATTTCTCAACATCCTGATCTGTAGTCCTTCAGAAACCCTTTTATTAGGGTGCCACCTGGCTGGAAAGATGGATTTTGGGGGACGCATTCAAGTGATGATAAATGTGAACCCTGAAATTTACAAGAGTGTAGGTTCAGCTTGTGATGATTTAACTACTGAACAGGATCCCAGTGATAGTTTTATAGAGCTAATATCCATAACCCTAAAACATCTGTTATATCTGGTAATCCATCCAATGACCGGAAGAGGACTTTAGTGGTCATTGCTCAGTGGCCCAATCTGCAGCACCTCATTTATTATTAGATGGCAGATTGCTCACCACTCAATTTTCAGACAGATTTCAAGGAAGTATCGTATATAGCATCGTATCATCATTTAAATCATCATAGGCCCCTTCTACACTGCCATGTTATATAGTTTCCGAATCCAGATTGTCTGCTTTCAACTGGATTATTTGCAGTGTAGATTTATATAATCCAGTTCAAAACAGATAATCTAGATTCAGAAACTCAATTATATGGTAGTGTAGATCCAACATAATTTTGATATTTATGGCTGCGTGGCTTGAGTATTTTCTAGCCATGCAGCAATCAAAAATTCTCCTCCCAACTATTTTCATTTTTCTAGATAGCAGAAGAGGAGAAGACTCTGTCCAAATTTTCTCTTGCTGGAGCATTCCTTTCCCCCCCACATTCTCTGAAACATGAAAATAGCCATGCTGTGGAGTCTTCACTACTTAAAAGGAAGTTTTTTTGTGTGCAGGAGGTAGCCCTGAGAAACTGTCCTGAATCTATGCCTTTATAACTATGCATCCTGGTGCATGATTTCAGCCATTATTTCCAAGCTCCTTGGGTGACCTTCAACATAGGGATAGAAGAATCTGCCATTTTCACATTTTCCTGCTTCTAAACCTCATTTTCTCTCTCATTCTTTACGAATTGTGAATTTTGGTGAATTCTTATCGATGAAGAACTGAATTAAAATTTCACATAGCTATCTGCACTGACTGACCAAATCTAATAGATACATCTTTTAAATACGAGGAGCCTGCTAGAAAGAAAAGATAGCAATTCTTAATCAAGTCCCTGAAATGAGGTTGCAGAGAGTAAAGGTAAAGGTTTCCCCTTGACATTAAGTCTAGTTGAGTCCGACTCTGGGGGGGGGGGGGGGGTGCTTACCTCTATATCTAAGAGCCGGCATTATCTTCAGACACTTACTAGGTCATGTGGCCAGCATGACTGCATGTTACCTTCCCGCCAAAGCAATACCTATGGATCTATTCATATTTGCATGTTTTCAAACTTCTAGATTGGCAGAAACTGGGGCTGACAATGAGAACTCATCTGATCCCGCAGATTTGAACCACTACCTTGCAGTCAGCAAGTTCGGCAACTCAGCGGTTTAACCTGCTGCACCACCATGGGACCATATACAGAGGTTGCAGATACAGAGATTTAAATCCAAACTTCTAAGAACTTAAAATTTAAATTAGACAGAATAATGTATCAGTTTTGCTTCTACCTTCATGCATTTCTTTTTGTTTTTTCAAGTTCTTTCCATTTTGTTTCTGAAGAATGGTGCAAATTGGGTAGAACCTCTCCATTTGGTAAAGTAAAATTCTCAACCATCTGTACTCCAAGGTCACTTCCAACTCTATGAATCCATTTCCCACAATATGCACATTTCTGGGACTCAGTATATAGCCGGAATATGCCTGTGCTCAAAGGAATCCTCAGCAGATCATAAATTTGTTCACTTAAACACAAACATCCGAATGGCAAGAGACTATGGAAAGGGTTAGACTTTCCGCACTTCGTTCTGTTCAGTGCCAGGGCTATGTGTTCCCCACAGGACTAAATGGAAAGCAGACTTGTTCCATTAACAACACACCGTAACTACTCTCTTGTTGCAAATGCATGTCGCGGGGCTTAGTTCTGGGAAAGAACTGCAGCATCATTTAGCATACCTCTCCTTTTATTATGACTGAGCTTAGGAACAAGCCTGAAGAAACACAAAATTTCATACACAATTGATCAAAAAATGTATATATGGGTTTTGTCTGCTAGCTTTTAGAAATTTATATGTGTGGAGGGAGCAGAGAATAATTACTTAATTTCACTAAAATATTTACGAGATAAAATCAAGATTTATTTAAAAAAAAGAATGCAGTAAAAGTAAGAAAAAGAAAAAAGAGAAAATGGAGAAAATAATGAATGGGATATTTTAGTTCTTCAGAAGCTCTTTCACGCTGCATAGTTACAGCACAAGGATTTCATCTTGACTGCTACAGGAACAATCAATGGAGTTTGGGATGTGAAGCTTGATGAGGGAACCACAGCTTTCTATCCAAGTACCTTTGCTACATTGCAGATCCCAGAATTCCATGGGGTGGAAGAATGGCTTTCAAAATGAATATCGTAGTGCTCTAATTTTACAGAAATTACTGACATGTTGACTCAGTACATATCTTTTATTCCAATTTTTTAAATCCAAAAGTTTAACAGAAAAAAACACAAAGAAAAAACAGCAATACTTATCCATACATAAAACATACTTAAAGAACAATTATATATCAAACTACAGTTACTCTAGTTACAAATAAGAATAAACTACAAACATAAATGGATTCTAAAGCTTCCCTTTTTTTGGTTTCTCTATAATTTAGTATTATCAATGTTTATTTTTTATGCTTTATGTTTATTTTTTAATTATGTTAGGTTAATTTATAGTTATATCTTATTGTATTGCTATTATCTTTTGGTTTTCATGTGTATGTCCAACATTGAATTTTGCCTTTATAATGTTGAAAACCACTTTGAGATCCCTTAAGGGGAGAAAAGCAGTACATACATGTAGTAAATAATAAATACATATTTATTCTTCTACCTTCTATCCATTTTTAAACTTCTGCTTATTTCAACATTTTTTCTTCTTTTTTATTAGATTTTTATTTGAGAAGAGAAAATACATTTATATAGACATATACTATACATTTCCTTCTCTTTTATTTACATTTACCCCTGTGCTTATTTCAACATTAACAGTATATATTTCCAAAGCTATACCTAAAGTCTTTCCTTTTCCCCAATACCTGAAGGAGATATGTTCCTGGACTGTAGACAATAGCAAACTCCATTGAAATGAATTACTTCTGTCAAAAGTTAGCATATAACCACATTGGGGAATCTAGAAAATGCTAAGGGGAGTGTCCTATCAAGGCATTTCCTAGGTTCTCTAGTACAATTCTCTGGAAATATATGGCAGAAGCATAACACAGAATTGTGCTAAAGGATCTAGAAAATGCATAGAAAGAACAAATTTTGTTGAATGTGGGTAAGTGAAATGGTGGATACTGGTCCCACATTTATCTGAGTCTTTCTGTATTTAACAGTTGATTCAATGGATGTATTCTGGTTGGGACTAACCAAAAGAATTCAGGCTTCTGTCTACTTTTGCTACCATAAGTCAGTCTGATACTTACATATGTGTTTAAACATGGGCCAGCACATTCTCTGCGGTTTCCGATCTTTCCTCTCTCACTTAGAGTAGCGGTGGTGGTGAATAACAAAAGAGGACTAGTTTTGGGTTTTTTTTAGGAAAGAAAGATTTGCTAGGTGGGAAGTATCCAGAAAAAGCAACTGTAGGTGATGTAGTCAAACAACTGAAGAGGAATGCCATCATTGTGAGCCAAGTAGCTATGGTTGGTGGGCTGGCAGCTAGATTTCAATTCCCAAGATGTTGTTCTTCTCATTATGCCAATATAAGTATAAGAAAGGATTCAAACAAAAGAACTCTTTCCAAAGAAAACCATAATAAATAAACAAACATACCTCAAACGAATAATATAAATAGTGAATAATAATATAGACAATGTTAATATTCATAAGTCTGTGCAGATAACACGTAAACCAAAGTATGAAACTACAAAAATGCAGGTCTGAACAGCTTGTGACATACATCACAAATTTTCATAGAAAACAACATCCAGTCTTAACATGTTGAAATAGGACAGAGGGTGTATCTGCACTGAAGAATTAATGCAGTTTGATACAACTTTAACTGCTATGATTAAATGTTTTAGAATCCTGCAAGTTGGAGATTTCAAAGTCCTTAGCCTTCTTTACCAAACAATGTTAATGTTTCACAAACTACAACTCCCATGATTCCATATCATTGCGCCATGGCAGTTAAAGTGATGTAATATAGAAGCCACCGTGAGTACCTTTATTAGGAGAAAGGTGGGATATAAATGATGGTGATGATGACAACAACAACAAGGAATTTATTCTGTGAAAAAAATTGCACATGGCTTTTCTGCACTGGAAAAAGCAGCTTCTTCACACACACAGATATTTCTACACAATACATTTCCACACCGAAATATTATTTCCTGTGCAAAGAAAATGCTGTTTCCTGGACAAAAAATGTTGCTTTCTATGTAAATCAATAATAAGTGGGTTTGAGGCAGAATAAACCTCAAATTACAGCATCTGTTTCCCAAGAAATAGCATTTTCTGCACAGGAAATAATATTTCTGCACAGAAAAGCTGTGGTTGCATTCTGTGCAAAACAAGCCACATGCAAATTTTGCTCAGAATAAGTCCTGATCTATGAAGATTCTTATCAGTCTAGGATTTTTCTTGACAGGGTCTCTCTAACACTTAAAAATCATTTTGACATTTTTAAAAAAATCAAATATTCTTTCAGCATCTACTGGAAAGAGAACTAGATTCCAGACTTTTTTTGCCATTGCTTTCATGATAGTTCTGTTTCATGAAAAGTAATTGCTTATTATTAGTCTAAAAGTATCCCACACTACTTTTTGCACTGCGATATGGCCAGCTGAACCTCATTAGAAAAAAGAAACAAATCTCAAGATATTCTGAATAAAAGATTTTGAGAAGAAGCCTAAACCCAACATAATTTGCACTGCTATTTCTGCTCAGTGCTGACAGTGAGGAGAAGAGAAGGATTATACAGGGGGGAAAACATAACAAAACATCCGAGCAAAACATGCCTCGTGCTTCAAGGAAGTTTGGCCCTAGATCTAAAAAACACAGCTTGAGCTTTGCTTTGCATAATGCTTCAGTGACAGAATGCTAGATCCAAATCCCATTTGAATTATGGGAAGTTTGCATCTTGCAGATTGACCTTGTAGGGGTGCCAGATTTCATTCAGTGATGACATTCTGCGCAGATCATTTACGAAGACAGACGACGGTACATTGAGCATTGGGCTTTAAATAAAAACATACATTTACAGTCAGGTAAATGCCTCATCTTTGAATATCTTGGCTGGATTTATTACTGTGGTAGCTGTTGGGAATGAAGTCTACTATGTGGCAACAAGATAATCTTCCGGTTCCAATTGCACCACCTCAGATTTGCAGAAAGGTTCATCTATACTCGGTGTCTCCTCAAAGTTTGTATGAAGTTTTCCAATTCATTTACAATTTAAGGCTCTTTCACATTGGTCAGAAGAAGTCTGAGTTTTCCTAATTTTTTATTTATAGGAATACTGTATGAAAACATAGGGCTCTGTAATTTCTAATTAGTATAGTACCTTGTGAAATTATTAAAGTGCTAGAGATCTGGAAAGTGAAGGAACATCCATTTGAGAGTCCCAACTATTATTTGTGTAGGGCAATGCCTTCATTGCCCTTCCTCTGGGAACAGGTAAAAGTAGACACATACCCTCCAACTCTCCTGACTTAACAGCCACAATTCCTGTTAATCCTCTGCTGTTCCAATTTTTCAGTTTCTTTAAAAGGGTTCTCCCATTTTCACCCACAGCTTTTTTATTGCTAAGAATTGAGTGCAAAATACAAATGTTGTTTGCATGCAATTAACTCAGTGGGAAAGGGGAGAAAATGGTCCTTCAGAAATACATAACCTCAAAATGGATGATACACATGGCTAGTTATTCATAAATCACCCTCTTTTTGAGAAGTTTTGGGTCAAATCCATTCTATTTTTTTAAATACATTTTTATTTGAGTTTTCAAAATACATTATTGCTTAGAAACAAAAAAGGACACAAAAAGTGAAGAAAAAGAAAGGATAGAAGGCAAGGAGGAGACATAAAAAGGGAAAAAAGAATAGGAATGGATGATAGGAAATGAAGGAAAGAAAGGAATAAAAAGATGAAAAAGAAAGAAAAAAAAGGGGAAAAGTAAGGTTGGTCTTCCATTCTTATTCATTACAGTTCTATTAATTAGTGTCCATTCTTTCTTGATGCACAGTCTTAGCCCTTCTCCTTCCATCGAATAGAGTGCTCTTCTTTTCTAGTGACTATTTGTTGCTTATCTCATTTCTTAAATATTTTTTTCAAAAAAATTCCAGTCTGTTTGTTTTACATGTGCTCCTGAATTTTTCCTGAGGAAAAAGGTTAATTTGTCTATATCTTTTATCTCTGACAATTTGTCTAACCATTGTTCTTTCAACCGAGTCTTCTCTGCTTTCCACTGCTTTGCGTAGACCAGGGGTCCTCAAACTAAGGCCCGGGGGGCGGCCCTCCAAGGTCATTTACCCAGCCCTCACTCAGGGTCAACCTAAGTCTGAAACGACTTGAAAGCACACAGCAACAACAGCAACAACAGCAACAACAGCAACAACAACATCAACAATCCTATCTCATCAGCCAAAAGCAGGTCCACACTTCCCATTGAAATACTAATAAGTTTATATTTGTTAAAATTGTTCTTCATTTTAATTATTGTATTGTGTTTAAGTGTATTTTGCACTACAAATAAGATATGTGCGGCATGCATGCATAGGAAATCATTCATGTTTTTTTTTTTAAATTATAATCCGACCCTCCAATAGTTTGAGGGACTGTGACCTGGCCCTCTGTTTAAAAAGTTTGAGGACCCCTGGCGTAGACTATCCTTGCAGCAGTCATTAGATATGTAAATAAAATGTCCTTGTTTAGATCTAACTCAAATTCTTTATCTGTGATTGCTAATCAAAAATATTCTGGTTTCATTGGTAATTTACTTTTTAAGATTTTCTGAGATTCTTCTTGAATCATTTTCCAAAAACTGGTAGCTTGTTTTGGACCAGATTCATTCTAGACCAAATAATGTGGTGCCCCTTTAAACCTTTGGCAATGCACAGAAATTGCCCATAGGCAAGCTGTTCTCCCACATGTTTGTGAACAATTAAAAGACAACAAGATATTGCTAAATAGTGCTGAAATGGCTTTACACTAAGGAATTGAGCACCTAATTTATGATGCTGCTTTACAAAGCTGGATTGGATGCCAATGTGGCCACTATAACAAGGGAGTAACTAGGAGGGTAGAATAATATATGTAACTAAAATGCTCCTTCCCAGCTGTTGAAATAAAGACTTCTGCAGATTTTCAAGGGAGCCTTGATTAAGTAGAAGTGCAAGAAACCTCCAGGAGTGACTGAGTGAAAATTCTTCATAAGCAGGAAGTGAGAAAGAAGAAGGGTGAGAAGACTTGTAAGGGAAATATACCCTGTTTATATTGGCTATCCATTCCCCCTTGGGGAAAAAAGAGTGAAGGAGCAAAGACAAAAGAAGAAAAATGACGTGACAAATTGTGAGAAAAATGCTGAGATGTTATTCTTTTTTTGATTGAAAGCTTCCATTTAGATTACAAATGCCTTGTCTATGGGTTCTGTTCAAGTTGGAGGTTTGCTGTTTATTTGAGAGCGCATGCTTGGCACATAGACAGGCATAGTTACATGATTTACTGGAAAATTTGCAGTCTTTAGGCACAAGCAAGCTGATGCAAATTATCTTAGCTTGTGTGTTCTTCCTTTTTAATCAAATTTTCCATCTTAATTATACTCTAATGTTGCCAGGCAATACATCCTCATTTTCATTTGTGAAATGTTGGTAAGTTTGCTATTGCACCCATCTTTTTGGTGACCAAAAGGGATATTGCATCAACTACAGCTGCCACCTGGGGACATGGGAGGATATTCTTACTGCATTAAATTGTTAAAAGATTAATGGCTTATTGTTATTATAAATTGTTTATTTACCTAAACTTGTTTCTATTGAATATTTTGATAAGGATTTTAGAATCTTTTGGGTTAAATGTGATCTGAAGGACCATACTGAGCCCTAAGAAGGGCCATTTGTAGCTCATGGGCCATGCTCTACCCAGCTTCTGATTTACTGAGCTAAGGAGCCCATGACAAAATGTTCTCAAATGGACCATGCTGCATTAATTGGTTCATTCCTATATCAGTGGGCTAGCTCATAAAAATAGGTTTTAGGTATGTTTAACCACCACAGTGAACTCTAGCCCAGGTCCCCAAATCCCATTTAGTAAGCAGCAGCCACTGCAATTAATATTAGCATGTTCCTCTGTTCATGTGTGATCTGTTGAGCAAGAGGACTTATTAACAAAAGACCCTTCTCATAAATGCACAGCAGTGTGACCTAGCACCAGTAGCCCAAAGTCATAAAAAGAACAAAAACACAGAGACCAATGTTATATCTTCCTTAGGAGGCTTTTCTTTGTATGAAAATAACATGATTGCATGATTTACAAGAACAAGGTTTCCATGACATAAATAAAGTTATTTATACTTCCTTCTTTGCTTCCATGCTGGGCTTCTTTCTCATGTAGATAAAAAGCTTTGCTCTCACAGAGGCTTTTCTCACAATAAAATTACACAGGAGCCTTTTACACATATCAGCCTTCACACTGGAGCTTTACACACGAGGCCTTCAATCTGGTACTTCTCTCACCGAAGCCTCCTTACACCAGGCCTTCTCACACCAGACCTCTCACACATTGAGGCCTACTAACTCTGAGGCCTACCTCACACTGAGGCTTACTATCACTAACCTCACACTAAGGCCTCTCTCAGACTGAGGGCAACTAACACTGAGGTGTACTAAGCTACAGGCACACCTACTTATAATGAACTGCAGCTTTTGCTGAGTCATTGTGTATCCATTTAACACTTTCAGTGCTTGACTGAATTAATTTTTAATATTTCTGACATGATCTTCATTGTGACAAGCAGAAGTAGGGTCCCTGTGTGGTTCTACAATAAACCATAAAGTGGGCTTGATTTGGCTGTGCTCAGAGAAAGGTGGGATATAAATTTCTCAAACAAACAAACAAACAAGGACTCTCTGGGCTACCTCAAAGGCAGCAGGGAATTTCCACTGTTCAGCCACGCCAAACATGGTTTAGTACCCCTAGATAGCCTAGCCAAACTAAGGTCTCTTCTACACTGCCATATAAAATCCAGATTATCTGCTTTGAACTGGATTATATGGCAGTAGAGACTCATATAATCCACTTCAAAGCAGATAATGTATATTATCTGGATTGATAATATGGATTATATGGCAGTATAGAAGGGAACTAAATGTCCCTGCTCTCCCTGTGATGCGACTGTCACCAGATGTAACACCCACCCACCTGGGTCTTCTGACACACTGGCTGATGTTGGCTGATGTCCTTCTTGTTAAGCTGACTGGGAAGGAGAAAGCCTCCTTTCCACTGCCTAGTTTCCTTAGCAAATCTACAGTCTGGTTGAGGGCAGCCAGACTACTGAAAAAAAGTAGGTGGTGTGTTGTGTCTGGTGATAGCTGTGACACAGGGGGTGGGTACATGAGAGGATTACCATCCCCCATCTCCAGGTTGCCTGAGTTCAGTAACCATGGCATGGCTATAAAGACAGCTGCACCCGGTTCCAGTTCAGCATTCAGGTTTCTCCCTGAGTTAGCTTAACCCATGGGAAAGCCGTGTTTAAGCCGTGTTAACATGGATCAGCCCTGTGCTGTGTTTAGTTGCTGTGGGGCTGATCCAAGGTCATACCAACCTAAATGGTGAGTGTTGGTGTGCTCCCTGTAAGAATTCCCCCTCACACCAAAGGTTGCTAGTATGAAAAGGGGTAGAAAGCTAGCTGTTTCCCAATTGACTGGAAAACAAACCTTTGTTAATTGCAGGAGCTGCTTCACTGTAAGTGGAGATTGGGAGACTCCCATGCTCCCTACAGCTAGCTATCCACCTGTTTTCATATAAGCAATCAATTATGAGAGGAGGAATTCTGACAGGGCCCGTGAATGCTTTTGAGGATCTCTCACTTTGGAGATATCTCATTCATAGGAATGTCATAATCATAATTCGAAGTTGACGTGAAGGCATTTAGCAACAAGAACAACAAAGCTGTTACTGCTGCATCTTCCCACATGTCTGTGTTGATCATTTATGGCAAAGTGACAACCTGAAATGAAAACAACGGGAACAACTTTGTTGCTTCTCTTTCTGGAGATTTATTTCACACTAATGAACATGTGGTACATTTTGTATTAAAAGGCTTGGTCTGTTTTTGGATGCAAACAGTCCCATACTTTGAAGGAGTTTGGCTAGGTCAAACAGGAAGAGATACAGAGCCAAGAACTTTTATTTACGTTCCTGTCCTGAGGTTTGTTTTAAATACATTGTGCAAAGCATCCCTATATTTTAGGCTGGGTTTCTGAGAAATGTATTAAACCCTGAAAAACTGAGTAGCCAATTTTAGTATGTTTTAAATTTTTGATGTCTTATTTTACTAGTTTCCTCTTCCTTGTTGTAGCTAGGATTTAAGACACGTATCACAATGCCTATGGGCCTTGTTTTCAAATAGAACACAAAGTATTTTGGAGAAGAAGTATCCTTCTCCTGGACTAGTATCAAAGAAAAATTGGAACTGGTTAGTAACTGTGAGTCTGATCCAAAGCTAGCTGAAGCCAGGGGAGAAATTTCCAGTGATGCTGGTGGCTTTGGATGAAAAGCTATGTCTGACCATGATTTATTTTCCATTTCCATGGACATATGTGCTTCCAGACGGAAGCTCTTAGTGGCTAACAGTAACATATCCTCCAATATTTCACAGTTATCAACAGTGCTACACATGGCTAAGCGACATCAAAGAGTGGTCAGGATGACAACAATTAATAAGGAAGAGCATGCAAGGCATGAAAAGTTGTATCCGTATCTTTATCCTGAGCCTACTAGGAAGGACAAGATACCACCACCTCCACTTCCTCCTTGCTTAGTTAAGTGAGTTCAAACTAATTTAACAATTTGAACCCAGTTTGCAGCAGTTAAAGTAAGGGAAACTGCATTGATACTGCATTGTGGAAAAACTCAACACTGGCAAGATCCACTATTGCAGTATTTCTCAACCTGAGGGTTGGGACCCCTGGGGGGGGGGGGGTGTTGCAAGGGGGGTGTCAGAGGGGTTACCAAAGACCATAGGAAAACACAGTATTTTCTGTTGGTCATGGAGGTTCTGTGTGGGAAGTTTGGCCCAATTCTATCGTTGGCAGGGTTCAGAATGCTCTTTGATTGTAGGTGAACTATAAATCCCAGCAACTACAACTCCTAAGTGCCAAGGTCTCTTTTATCCAAACTCCATCAGTGTTCACATTTGGGCATATTGAGTATTTGTGCCAAGTTTGGTCCAGATTCACCATTGTTTGAGTCCACAGTGCTCTCTGGATATAGGTGAACAACTCCAAAACTCAAGGTCAATGCTCACCAAACCCTTTCAGTATTTTCTGTTGGTCATGGGAGTTCTGTGTGCCAAGCAGGCCTGTAGCCAGGATTTCGATTCGGGGGGGGGGGGGGGGGGGGCTGAGTTTGTTTCGGGGGGGGGGGGCTGAATCTGAGTGAAAGAGGGTCTACCCTAGCAAACCTTTTGTATCATTACCCCAATACCCCTATGCATATGGGATATATTGAGTATGGTGATCAGATCATGATATGAATAAACATAACAGTTTAAATAATGCACCAGTAAGGCCTTTTCGCGAACCACCATGAGAATTTGGGGGGGGGGGGGTTGAAGCCCCTCAAGCCCCCCCCCCCCCCCCGGCTACATGCCTGGTGCCAAGTTTGGTCCAATTCTATCAGTGGTGGAGTTCAGAATGTTCTTTGATTGTAGGTGGACTATAAATCCCAGAAATTACAACTCCTAAATGATAAAATCAATCCCCCCCCCCCCAACTCCACCAGTATTCAGATTTGGGTGTATGGGATATTTGTGCCAAATTTGGGTGTATGGGATATTTGTGCTAAATTTAGTCCAATCATTTTGCATATCAGATATTTACATTACAGTTCATAACAGTAGCAACATTACAATTATGAAGTAGTAACAAAAATAATTTTATGGTTGGGGGTCACCATAACATAATGAACTATATTAAGGGGTAGTGGCATTAGGAATGTTGAGATCCACTGCACTATTGGGTGTTGGAGGCAAAAATTATTTCAAATAGGATGATGAAGAAAAGCTTCAAAAGATTTGGGCCCTGGCTGTTGACCATGCATGCCAAATGGTGGTACTAGCTCTACTTCCTATTGTGATAATGGCTAGAAGTGTTGCTTACACATCTCAGAATTGTCCAGCCATCATGCATAAAAGTTTAAAAAAATTAAAAAATCACTTTGGATCCAAACTCTCATTCCCCCTCCCCTTTAAACCCTTGTGGACAAAATACAAAAACAAAAACAAAAAAAGCCCACACAGAGTTAATGGACACTAAAACACAACCAATATCCAAAGGGATCAAAGGATAAGTGAGAATGAAGCTGCTGCCCTAACTTATCATCATATATTTGTTTGTACTATCTGCTTGTTTATATGTTGAATCTGAGCTAGAGATTTGCATGATAACTAAGACTTGTGCAAGAAATACTCTCACACACAAAATAGAGTTTCTGATGAACTCCATCTGGCTTTGTTCACAAACTTGCATTTTAAGAAATCATACTCATGAATTTTACAGCATCTTTGGGATATTTATATGCAGGGAGTGGTTCTGTGGGTCAATAAAAAGCTCAGCTCTGAAATGTCAGAAATATGGATAATGTTGTTACCTGCTCTGGGAGAAAAACTCAAAGATGCTTCTGTTCCCAATCTACTTGGGTTAGTTTATGTGCAAAGCAGTTGCATCCAGGTCTCCCATGAAGAATGGTCTTCAAAGCCTGACATTAACCAAGCTTTATGGGAACCCTGGTTTAAACATTACAGAGAGCCCCACTTCTCTTCCTTCCCTCTTCTCTCCTTCTAAATCTAAAACTGAGCATGTGGCATAATGTGCTCCACATATTGTTACGATACACAGAGGTGAGGTAATTCATGATATTTTCTGCAAAGTAGGCAAGTTCTCTGGGCTGTTAGAATGGCTGAAACAGGACGCTCCCTGCTGTGCTGTGAAGCCGATTACAGAGGGTCAGGCCTGAACTCACCATGGCATCATAAAACATGAGTGGGATCTAATTTATTTAAGAACTGTCATGCCAGTTTGCTCTATGGGGGAGAAGGAAAACATGGTTGGGATTGCTGGGGTAGCCATTGTCACATAACCAAAAAGAAAGACAAAAATATCACCAGAGATGATGGCAAAATGAAACATGTAGAATAGGGGTCCTCAAACTTTTTAAACAGACGGCCAAGTCACAGTCCCTCATACTGTTGGAGGGCCGGATTATAATTAAAAAGAAATGAAAACATTCCTATGCACACTGCACATATCTTATTATTTATTTATTTATTTATTTATTTACTATTCTTGTATACCGCTGTATCTCAAGCCCGAGGGCGACTCACAGCGGTTTCCAGATAGCAAACATCAAAGACAGTAAAAACAGCAACAATCTATATACCATAACAGTTAAACTAAACATCTCCATTACTAGCTAATACAAACATCAATACACAATTCTCCCAAAGCCCCCCCCCCCGATCGCCTCATCATCCAAGCGTGATCCAAATTCGACGTCCATTGTTCCGTTCCTATGTTCAAATTACCAGAATTGCACTGAATTACTCAAATGCCTGCACGAACATCTAGGTCTTTAACTTTCTACGGAATGTCATGAGAGATGGTGCCAGCCTAACATCTACAGGAAGGGCGTTCCACAGCCGAGGAGCCACCACCGAGAAGGCCCTATCCCTCGTCCCTGCCAACCGTGCTTGGGAGGCTGGCGGGATCGAGAGCAGGGCCTCCCCGGAAGATCTCAAAGTTCGGGTGGGTTCATAGGCCGAGATGCGGTCAGCTAGGTATCTTGGGCCAGAACCGTTTAGGGCTTTATAGGCCAGTACCAACACCTTGAATTGGGCCCGGTAGCGAATCGGCAGCCAGTGGAGCTGGTGCAACAGGGGGGTTGTGTGCTCCCTGCGCTCCGCTCCTGTTAGAATCATGGCTGCCGCGCGTTGGACTAGTTGCAGCTTCCGGGCCGTCTTCAGGGGCAGCCCCACATAGAGAGCGTTACAGTAGTCTAAGCGGGATGTGACAAAAGCGTGTACCACCGTGGCCAAGTCAGACTTCCCAAGATACGGGCGCAGCTGGCGCACGAGCCTGAGCTGTGCAAATGCTCCCCTGGTCACCGCCGAGACCTGGGGCTCCAGGCTCAGCGACGAGTCCAGGGTCACACCCAAGCTGCGAACCTGTGTCTTCAGAGGGAGTGCGACCCCATCCAACACAGGCTGTAACCCTATACCCTGTTCGGCCTTGCGACTGACCAGGAGTACCTCTGTCTTGTCTGGATTCAACTTCAATTTGTTCGCCCTCATCCAGACCGTCACAGCAGCCAGGCACCGGTTCAGGACCTCGACAGCCTCCTTAGTAGCAGGTGGAAAGGAGTGACAGAGTTGGACATCATCTGCGTACAGATGACACCGTACCCCGAAACTCCGGATGATCTCACCCAGCGGCTTCATGTAGATGTTAAACAGCATGGGAGACAGAATAGAACCCTGAGGAACCCCACAAGACAGTGGTTGTGGGGACGAACAGGTGTCCCCCAATAACACCTTCTGGGAGCGACCGGAGCCACTGCAAAACAGTGCCCCCGAGACCCATCTCCGCAAGGCGCCCCAGAAGGATACCGTGGTCGACGGTATCGAAGGCCGCTGAGATGTCCAGAAGCACCAACAGGGACACACTCCCCCTGTCGAACTCCCGGCGCAGATCATCCACTAAGGCGACCAAGAGTGTCTCAGTTCCATGTCCCGGTCTGAAACCAGACTGTGCCGAGTCTAGATAATCCGTGTCTCTCAAGAATACCTGGAGTTGTGAGGCCACCACGCTTTCCAGGACTTTGCCCAAGAAGGGAAGATTGGAAACTGGCCGAAAGTTGTCAAATTTGGTGGGATCCAGTGATGGTTTCTTCAACAGCGGTTTTATTATCGCTTGTTTTAAGCTCGCTGGAATTTTGCCTTCCCGAAGGGAGGCATTAACCACCACTTCCACCCAGTCAGCCAATCCCCCTCTGGCCTCTTTTAGAAGCCAGGATGGGCAGGGGTCTAGGATGGGCGTGGTCGGCCTCATTCCTCCAAGTATCTTGTCCACATCCTCGGGCTTCACCAATTGAAATGAATCCATCAAAATAGGACAAGCAGGTGCTCTCGTTACATCCACAGAGACTGCATTTAACATGGTGTCCAGATTAGAACGGATCAAAGCGACTTTGTCTGCAAAGAACCGAGCAAAGGCTTCACAGCGAGAGGTCGAGTTGTCAGGGATCCCACCTTGGGTGGTGGGATTCAAAAGGCCTCTGACAATTCGAAACAACTCAGCTGGACGGTTCTTTGCAGACGCAATAGTGGCCGCAAAGAACGCCTTCTTTGCGGCTTTTATTGCCGCGGCATATGCCCTCAGAAAGGACACAAACCGTGTTCGGTTTGGCTCGCTCGGGTCCGAACGCCACACACTCTCTAGTTCCCTCTTCCTTCGCTTCATCACTGCCAGCTCCTCGGTGAACCAAGGTGCTGGTTTAGCTCGGCTACTTGAGAGGGGACGTTCCGGAGCGATCGTGTCAATTGCCCTGGTCATCTCCCCATTCCAGAGAGCGACCAGGGCGTCGACAGGATCACCTACCGAGGCGGCAGGAAACTCCCCAAGAGCCATCAGGAATCCATCCGGATCCATAAGCCTCCTGGGGCAGACCATCCTAATAGGTCCTCCACCTCTGCGGAGGTTAGGGGGTGCAGTGAGCCTAAATCTGACCAGGTAGTCGTCGGTCCATGGCAACGGAGAGATGGTCAACTCCTCAACACCGCCACCTTCCTCCCATCCATGGCAGAAAACTAAGTCCAATGTATGTCCTGCGCTGTGAGTGGGGCCAGTTACTTGTTGGGACAGCCCCATGGTTGCCATGGCAGACATGAAGTCCTGAGCTGCTCCAAAAAGTGCAAAAACAATACAATAATTAAAATGAAGAACAATTTTAACAAATATAAACTTATAAGTATTTCAATGGGAACTGTGGGCCTGCTTTTGGCTGATGAGATAGGATTGTTGTTGTCTGCTTTCAGGTCATTTCAGACTTAGGTTGACTCTGTGTGAGAGCCGGGTAAATGACCTTGGAGGGCCGTATCTGGCCCCCGGGCCTTAGTTTGAGGAACCTTGATGTAGAATATGGAACCTGAAGCCTAGGGATTTTATCATATAGGTTTCTTTTCTCATTACACACATATTCTTTAAGAAATGGGGATGTACTCTTATTGAAATGATCACTTAAGCATATCTCTGCAATTGCTCAATGTTTGTACTTTGTTAATGTGGATTCTTGCAATCAGTTTCCTGCACAGTGTTGCTTCCTATCAGGGTTTGCCCTACCCAGTGCATGCACATTGCTTTTCCCCCTTCCCCCAAATTAGAGTACAAATGCACAGTCATGCATTGGAGCCCCCGGTAGCGCAGTGGGCTAAAGCCCTGTGCCGGCAGGACTGAAGACCGACAGGTCGCAGGTTCGAATCCGGGGAGAGGCGGATGAGCTCCCTCTATCAGCTCCAGCTCCTCATGCGGGGACATGAGAGAAGCCTCCCACAAGGATAAAACATCAAAATCATCCGGGCGTCCCCTGGGCAACATCCTTGCAGACGGCCAATTCTCTCACAACAGGAGCGACTTGCAGTTTCTCAGGTCACTCCTGACACGACCAAACAGTCATGCATTACGAGACCTACCTCCATTTCACAATATTGGGACAATAGTGGTTCAAATATTATTGCACAAGGGAGAGTGATGGTCCAATAGTTAAATGTTGGTCTACAGGTCCCAGAATGTCTAGTCAACATGACTATGATGATTGGGAAAGGTAAGGTTTATAGTCCAAAATATAAATATGATCAAACTCTGAACAGATCCTCATTTATATCACACAATAGTGCTACAATTGTAAATATGCTGCACAGCTGAATCCAGAGCAATTACATATCTGTTACTTTAGGTTATGGATCTATAACTGCAATTTATAATGCTAGGCAATATCACAAATAGTTTAATACTATTTCAATGCACTTTTTCATATCTTTTACTTATTTTATTTATTTCCAGCATTTCTACCCCGTGCTTCTCAACCCCCTCCCCTGGGGGGGGGGGGGGCGCTCAGGATGGCTTACACTCTGCAACAATTTGATGCCACAACATACAGACAAGTACAACAATATAACAATTTAAAACAATAGATATATCATTATATTAAAACAATTAAAAGAATTTTTGTCAAACCATATAGCCATTCCAGTCCAATTCCACATCCAAAGTTCTGTTATGCTTGCTGTCCAAAAGCCTGGTCCCAGAACCATGATTTCAGTTTCTTCCTGAAAGACAGGAGGGATGAAGCTGACCTAATCTCACTGGGGAGCAAGTTCCACAGGCAGAGGGCCACCACCAAAAAGGCCCTGTCTCTCATCCCCGCCAAACGCATTTGCGAAGCTGATGGGACTGAGAGCAGGGCCTCCATGGACGATCTTAAACTGCGAGGCGGGACGTAGAGGGAGATACGTTCGGACAAGTAAGCTTTATTTTATAAGTATTTATTTTAATTTTGAAACCATATTATTTTAATTTAAGGAGGGAAAGTAAGGTATAAATGAAATTACTAATAATAAGCTGCCTGCCCTGTTATTTTTTGGGAGAACTGGATCTCAGCTCTTATAAAAGGTTTGATTTAACTGGAGAAGAGAGGTCAAATCCTTTGCCCAGCCATGAAAACCCACCATGTGACCTTCTGGAAGATGCACAATTAGCCTCAGAAAACCATGTGTTGGTTTCACTTTAGAGTCTCAATGAATTGGAAATAGCTTGAAGGCACACAACAAATTGCTCATTATGCTAAGTTGAGCCCTGGATACCTGCTCAAAATTCCTGCCTTTTTGAAACAAATTTTAGAAAGATGATTAACAGCAAGAGAAGCAAATGAACATTTTTCAAGAACCTAAAATCAGGTGCTTGGTGTTAAGAAATATATTAGATAGAGCTCCACCTTGCCTGCAGGCTCTTAATCTAGCCAATTTTTACTGCTTGTCGGGAGTTGAAATCCCCGCTCCACCCCCCAGCAAGACAACATACAAAAATCCCCAGTTTCCTGACATTTTTTCTGAAAGACATTTAATCACATTACACACAGGAAATGACTATCTCCATCACTTCAAACATGAAGAAAAAGTCCCACTTGATTCAGGCTGGAACATGAGAAAGAGAATGTATTTGTAGAGAAATGAAATAAGACTCAGATTGCCAATCAAGGTCATCTCAATATTCCCATCTAGCTGGTTGTAAAAACATGTCCTCAGTTTGAGCAACAATGAAGTGCTTCAGAGAAAGTAGGCAGAGGGATTTCCCCCCACTAGCTGGATCTGTTGTGAAAAATTCCTCCTCTTCCCATTTTTTGTTAATGCATGCATTACTATGTGATAACTTTATAGACATTGAGATTCGCAGAAGACTGACTTCTTTCCCATTTGTCCAGTTATCCATGTCAAGTTTAAAGACAAAGTCCTATATCAAATTGTTAGTTCCAGCTAGAGTGTTGTGACACAGCTGGAATCAGAGAGTGTTTCTGATGAGGATGATGGGACTCAGGTTCACAGTTTTGTTCAAGATGTCCCTGCTATAGACAGTGAAGAAGAAGTGCAGTTTCCCACAGCAAGGCATGAGAGTGTTGATACTGAAGATATCAGCCAGGTGCAGATTGACTCCGAGAAGGAGGATTGCTCTTCGCCTGGTTCTCAGCCTGTTAAGGAGCAGATTGACCTTGATGATACAGGAACTTTAGATAGGACTGCCTGGTTGGAATTCTGTGTTCGAAGGAGTGAAAGGATAGCTAACAAGTCGGAGGCCAGAGGTCAAAGAAACGCCTTCATGTTTTGCAAAAGGTATTAAACAGTGGGTTTGAGACCAGATCTTTGTCAAAGCAACTTTCGCGTTTACCTAAGGAGCTTGCCTAAGCTAGGTTGGATTTACCTTGTAGTCTTATTGTTCATGGTTCCAGGGCTTTGTCATGTTCTCTTGGGTCTTGCTTTGCTGATGCCTATTGGATTATGCTTCAAGTGCTATGTTATCCTGATCTTCTGAAACATTACCATTGCTTTTAAGAACTTTTTACATTTTATTTTTAATAAACCATAAAGACTTTTGGCTGTGTGTAGTTTGGTGTTCTTCAGCAAGGTGATTCTACTCTGAGGTGCAACATTGAGCACTTTTCCTTAAACCATGGGTCCCAAACCCAAATGGGGTCCCGTTAGCTCAATGTTGCAGTCGCAAAATATTTTGCAACAGTAAAAGATTTCTGAATGCTACCTAGACATTGATATGAATCTGTTTGCAACAACATGTAGTGTTTCCGGTGGACTATACAAAAAATGCTTCAGCTGGAAAACCAGCCTTTTAGTAAGCCTTGTGAATGTTGATTTATTATCAGTAAATGTTTGATTTTTATGCCTATTTTATATACGTATACACCCAAGGTTGCATTAAAAGTTCTTGTGCAAAAAGTAGGAAAGTAGGAAATTCTAAGTATAGAGAGGAGTTACCTCCAAGTTGCCTTTCAATAGGTAGTGCCAAAATTGGGAGAAAGGTGATAAATGAATCAAACAAATAATTTCAATAATTAAAGTGTCTGGTCACCATGTTACTGACATGTGATTTCTCATAGCCCTCTCCAGCACAATTAGTGGCGAGGAATGCAATTTATGTGTTGTGAGAAGTTTCTAAAAAATTATAGTAATGGGATTCTAGTTATTTTACTAGAAGCCCCTGGTGGTGCAATGGTTGAATCTTTGTGCCAGCAGGACTGATGACTGACAGGTCGGAGGTTCAAATCCAGGGAGATCATGGATGAGCTCCCTCTGTCAGCTCCAGCTCCCCATGCAGGGACATAAAAGAAGCCTCCCACAAGGATAGTAAAACATCAGAACATCCTGATGTCCCCTGGACAACATGCTTGCAGATGGACAATTCTCTCACACCAGAAGCAACTTGCAGTTTCTCAAGTTTCTCCTGACATGAAAACAAAAAGTTATTGTAAATTAATAGAAAGTTGTTAAAGTATCTCATATCCTTTCTGTTAGCAATTGATTTAATAAGTCTGCTCTAATTGGGCTTAACAATAGGATTTACAGTAAACCATAAAGGTTTTCATATGATACTTTGCATAACATGGATCAGCGTAAAAAATAAACTGCAACTATCCCGACTTACAAGTTGTTCAGTTGTGTGACAGTAGATTCTTATTCAAGAGCTTTAGAAATGATTGATGTTGTAGTTACAATTAGGTTTATGTCCTCCCCCCACTTCCAGATGACTGGCTCCATTTAAATCTGTTTATATGTGTCGTAGAGTAAGAGGATTGCTAAGTGAACTTCCTAGCAGGGAGGTGGCAGTAATTTATACACATATGTCTTTCAGGAAATTTTCTTCATGGAAAAGATTGATGGTGAGGATGCTAAACAGCCATAAATGTTTCTTAAAATAGAGCCATAAAGCAAATACGTAGGCATCCTTGCTAAGTTTTGTTTAAGATCCTCAAGAAGACACATTCCCCATTTCCCTGGCTGCGGTGGCCTCTAGCTATTTTTAGGGTTGTGGGCATAGAAGGCGCATTTGAAAAACGGCCTCATGCTTTTGTATACTGCTAAAAAGTTCTGTTAGCAATTTAGGTGGTTTATTCAAATCTATAAAAACTAATTAGCTCTCCATCCTTCACATCTGGAACAGCATACATAGCCCCACATTTTAAGAAAGAGATAATATATGCTACTTTTTACAATATTGTTCCATGCCTCTCCAATTCTGAAGTGGTAAGAAGGGACTCGTTTTGGGTGAAACAGTACAAGAACCGTATGATATTTTTTGGCAATTGGCTTTATTTACAAAGATATAGGCAGGGCACAAGCACAGTACTCTCCAACAGATTATTCAGATCCACAGATGACTCTTTGATGCAGCTGCCAAGAAAGGCCAATGCACTTTGAAGTTGCATCAACAGTGTCCAGATCAAGGGAAATACCAGTACAACTCTATTTTGCATTTGGTCAGACCTCATCTAGAATACTCTATCCAGTACTGGGCACCACAATCTGAGAAATTAATTGGCAAGATGGAACATAGAGGAGGAAAGTCTTGAAACCAAGCCCTATGAGGAACGACTCAGGGAGTCCGGCATGTTTAGTTTAGAGAAAAGAAGATTGAAATGTGATATCATAACCATCTTTAAATATCTGAAGAGATGTTATGTGAAAAATGAAATAAGCATGTTTTCTGTAGCTCCAGGGACTAGGGCATGAGCCAATAGATTCAAGTCAGAAAGAAAGGAAAAAAATGATAACGATCATCATCATCACCACCACCATCATCATAATTTATTCATCATTAATATACATGATGCTTGACACAAACTGTTTAAAGGTAAAGGTTTCCCCTGACATTGTCTTGTCTAGTCTGACTTGGGGGTGGTGCTCATCTCCATTTCTAAGCCAAAGAGCCGGTGTTGTCCGTAGACACCTCCTAGTTCATGTGGACTGCATGAAGCACCATTACCTTTCTGCTGAAGTGGTACCTATTGATTTACTAACATTTGCATATTTTCAAAATGCTAAGTTGGCAGAAGCTGGGTCTAACAGTGGGAGCTCACCCCGCTTCCCGTATTCAAATTGCCAACCTTCTGGTCAGCAAGTAATGCAGCTTAGTGGTTTAACCTACTGTGCCATTGCAATCCCTTTTTAGATGAACAGTTTATAATTTTTAATTTGACAGTTCTCTATCCTCAGGCTTATGATCTAACAAGACATGACACACAAGGAAAAGGAGATGGCAGGCAGGGAAGGGATTAAGTATAGCATTTGCTGGCTCTCCTTCTCTCTCTCTGAAGCCACGACACTGGTAGCTGGGCAAGAGGAAGAATCTTTCATCAGTTCTTCTTCTTTCCCATCAATGCCGGGGCAGTGGCAGTTGGGATAGATGGAGGGCCTTTCATTTTCTTCTGGGCCTGGGCATAGTGGAACTGGGCCTGGGCATAGTGGAACTGTGCCTGCCTCCTCTCTCTCTCAGAGGCAAAAAAGCATTGGTAAATTACAGCACACTGCACATTGCTTATTATTTATTTGCTTTATTTCTATGCCGCGTTTTTCAGCCTAATTAGGCGACTCAATGCGGTTTACACAGTGCAGGTTATCACAACAATAAACAGTTAAAAACACATCATACACAATAGCAAAATCAACAATTATTATCAATTCATGACGCCTCGATAATAGAGCAAAATCCATTCTCATAATCCTTGTGCCATTCCTATGTTCAATTTTACCGTCTTCCTATGTTCAGTTGCACTATTTAGCCAAACGCTTGCTCGTAGAGCCAGGTCTTAACCTTCTTCCGAAACGCCAGCAGCGAAGGGGCCTGTCTGATGTCTATGGGTAGGGCATGCCATAGCCAAGGGGCCACCACCGAGAAGGCCCTGTCTCTCGTCCCCGCCAACCGTGCCTGTGATGCAGGCGGGACCGAGAGCAGGGCCTCCCCGGACGATCTTAATGTCCGTGTCGGTTCATAGGTGGAGATGCGTTCGGAGAGGTAAGTGGGGCCGGAACCATTTAGGGCTTTGTAGGCTAACGCCAGCACCTTGAATTGTGCCCGGTAGCAGATTGGCAGCCAGTGGAGCTGGCTCAACAGAGGAGTGGTGTGCTCCCTGAGTGCCGCTCCTGTTAGCAACCTGGCTGCCGAACGCTGGACCATCTGAAGCTTCCGAGCAGTCTTCAAGGGCAGCCCCACGTAGAGTGCATTGTAGTAATCTATACGGGATGTAACCAGAGCGTGGACTACCGTGGCCAAGTCAGACTTCCCGAGGTACGGGCGCAGCTGGCGCACGAGCCTAAGCTGTGCAAATGCTCCCCTGGTCACTGCCGAGACCTGGGGCTCCAGGCTCAGCGATGAATCCAGGATCACACCCAAGCTGCGAACCTGCGTCTTGAGGGGGAGTGTGACCCCGTCCAACACAGGCTGTAACCCTATACCCTGTTCGGCCTTTCAACTGACCAGGAGTGCCTCTGTCTTGTCTGGATTCAATTTCAATTTGTTAGCGCTCATCCAGTCCGACACAGCGGCCAAGCACCGGTTCAGGACCTGAACAGCCTCCTTAGTAGTGGGTGGAAAGGAGTGACAGAGTTGGACATCATCTGCGTACAGATAACACCGCACCCCGAAACTCCGGATGATCTCTCCCAACAGCTTCATGTAGATGTTAAACAATATGGGGGACAGTAACTCTGTTGGCTTGCAATGTCTTGTAATTCTGTTGACTTTGTTGTCTGATTTGTTATTATAATACTGTTGTTTATTGTTTATTTATTTATTTATTGTGATGCTTGCATTATATTATGTTATTGTGATAATATGTTAGCATAAAATAAAATACATTTGGAGTTATGGAATGCCTTTTCTCACCCTCAGAGGCCATGGCAGTGGCAGATGGGATGAAAGGAGGGCCTTTCATCAGTTGTTGGGTTTAGATATGATGGAGTGGTACCTGACTCGACTTCTCTCCCTCAGAGGCCACAGCAATAAGCATTAGGAAGAACATTTTGACTGTAATGGGTATATTTGGCTTTGGAAAGTTGTGACTCTCCTTCTTTGAAAGTGTTTGAGTGGGCATCTTTCAGGGGTGCTTTTGCTGGGTATTCCTGCATGGCATGGTATTGAACTAGACTGCCCCTGTGATCTCTTCCAATTCTATTATTTATCAGATCTCCCAAAGTTCTCCCTTACATTCCAAGTATATTGGAATATACTCGGAATATTACACAATAGAGCACTAGAGCCATTGAGGGAGGCTACTCAGAACAGGTTATGTGGCAAACCCATGGTTGTCTTCCAAGAGAGAAGAAAGGCAAGTGAATTCAGGAGGGCCAGCTTGAGGTTTCCTTGTCAGTGGTGTGATGAATAATATCCCTTCCTTTAATTCCAGATTTTTAAAAGAGCTGTTCATGGTGCTGAACCTTGTGCTGAGCCCCATAGGTTTAGTACTTCTGATAGCCAGCGCAAAATCTGGGATAAAACCCAGAGGAGATTTGTTACACCTTTAACTTGGAGACCACATGGAGTACAATACTAAAGCTTAGCTTAGCTTTAGCTTTGAATATTTTTATTGTTTTTAACTGTGAATTTTTACAATACAGTTGATCTTTAATTCTGTTTTGATGTTTGTATATTTGTGGATTTTAAATGGTATTACATGCTTTTAATGTAAGCTGATTTGAGTTTCTTTGTGGAGAGAAAATGTGGGGTATAAATAAACATAATAATAATGGACTTCCAAATTCAGACTGACAGAGTTTTGGAGCACAACACTCCTGACCTCACGATCATGGGGAAAAAAGTATGGATTGTCGATGTTGCAATCCCAGGTGACAGCAGAATTGACAAGAAGCAACTGGAAAAGCTTACACAATGTGAGAATTTAAAGATCAAAGACTCTGGCATAAGCCAGTAAAGGTGGTCCCAGTGGTGATCGGCACAGTGCCTAAAGATTTTGGCCTGCACTTAAAATCAATTGGCGCTTACAAAATTACCATCTGTCAGCTCCATAAGGCCGTTCTACTCAGATCTGCATACATTATTTGCCAATATATCACACAGTCCTAGACAACTGGGGAGTGTCTGATGTTTGAACGAATACAAAAGCCAACATACTGATCTTCTTTGCTGTGTACTAATCTTGTTGTGTATCAAGGATTGAAGAGAAACAACTAGAAAAACTGACATGATATGATAATTTAAAGATTGAACTGCAAAGACTCTGGCATAAGCCAGTAAAGATGGTCCCAGTGGTGATTGGCACACTGGGTGCAGTGCCTAAAGACCTTGGCCTGCACTTAAACACAATCGGCACTGACAAAATGACCATCTGCCAGCTGCAAAAGGCCACCTTACTGGGATCTGCACACATTATTAGCCGATACATCACACAGTCCTAGACTCTTGGAAAGTGTCCGACATGTGATCCAATACAACAGCCAGCAGAGTGAGCTTGTTTGTTGTGGATTCATCTTGTTGTGTTTCACATAATAATAATAATAATAATAATAATAATAATAATAATAATAATAATAATGGAAATAGATTGGCAGGGTTGTGCTGTAGTCTATCTGCTGTTTAGGGACATGAAAAATGACCTCTTCGAAGTAAAAATTCCAACTTATCAGTATAACTGTTTACACTTCCATTATGTATATGGAATTTCCTGTTTGATGGTAGTCTGTCTACATTGGGCTATATTTATGGGAAAATAGTAGCCAGAGATCTCATAAAAGAAAACAGAAAAAACAGTGTCACTGCAAACATGTAAATCTTAGCTTCTGCTCTTTTGAGATGACATTGTGTTAACTAGATGTTAAAGTCTTAAAACAGTCAATCCTATGACCTCCGAGTCATGAAATGTCACAAAGTCCCTCTAAGCGGATAGTGGTTTCTGATCTGCTTCTTGGCTATTTGAAACCAGAACCTCAGAAATACAATTGGTATTTCTTGCCCTCTTCTACCCTGGTGCATAAGTAAAGCCTTTTTAATTTAAGCAACAGTAGAGAGCTCAATGTCCATCATTCAAATGGAGATTTTCCTTCTTTTTTCTCTTCTCTCCTCCTGTGCTCTACCCTGACCTCTTCGCTCTGGTGAATGGTAAAGTTTGTTACTCTTTACAGGCCAGAAGCTGACTTTTCAAAGCTGCTTTTGCTGACCTAGCTTGTTACTCTGCTGCACTCCCCTCCTGGGAATGACAAAGTTATTTGCTGACACACAATCAGATTTGAAGGTTACAAGCAGAGTTGACCCACATTACTGACTCCAGGTTCTCTGACAGCTTCTGGCAAAGCTCTCTTGAAGGTACCCTGAAACTGCTAAGAAGCAAGGGACACCACTGAAGAAAGCTATCATACAAAAGAAACTTTGCAGACCCAAGTGGCTGAACTAAATGACCTACTCTTCCTTCATGGAGTGAAAAATGCCAGGGTCTACAGATGGGGTTGCATGCAGGTTTATTGCTGCTTCAAGCCAATCAGTGGGATATTTGGAAAAATTGAGTAGGAACCATAGCAAAGGGAGAGATACTTGTACACTATTACTTCAACCAGGCCTTGGGAAGTGAGAGCTCTTCTAATGTTCCTTGTATTTGAAAATAAGAATAAAAATTTGTTCAACAAAAATCTTATATTACTCATTAAATAAAAATCCTCTCAAAACAACAAAAACAGACCTTGGGAATTTACATTACTTGGATATGATGGGGCCAAGAAACATAAGAGTGTGCCCAAGAGAAAAAAAGAGTAAACATTTTAATGAGGAAAAGTTAGGAGTGGAGCACATCACTTTGTTTTTGCCTGAACCAACTGTGAAAGCCAAGATTACTCCTCCTTGCTAAGTTAACTGAATGCAAGTCAGTTTTGTAATCCGAGCTCAATTTGCAGCAATGGAAATAAACAGCAGGCAAAAGGGGAAAGGCACTGAGAGAAACTGGGACATTTTAAGAGCAGCTGAAAAAGTAGGACAACAGTTGGGACTATTCTCGCCAAACTGGGAGAGTTGGAAGTATGCCGATGCTCCTTTGAGGCTCCCTTGTCTTTCTGTGTGGCTGTGTGGATGCAAAGAGAAGATGAAACATAGAATAATTACCACAAAAGATACAGGCTGCCTAAATATAGTTTTTTTTGTAGAAACTCTACACCTTCCAATTTCAGAGTTGTCCAAAACTAGCTCAAGCAAAAGGTTTTTGTAAGACACATGACCACAAAAGATTCCTATCTCTGTTCTGTAGCAACGTGGGGTCTTTCAGCAGTAGTGTGATATACAGAATAAATGATACCACATGATGTGCTGCTTGAGTGAGTGTTTCTTGGCATGCAATGTGGCATTCTCCAGAAATGCTGCTCTTCCCTTGAGAAAAGCACACCTGGCTTAGGAAGTAATTTTCAGAGGAAGTTAAAAGGTGTGTCTGTTTTTCCACGCTTCCTCTGAAAGAAAGAGTATATTTGTTTCACTGATGCAGGAAAGAGGGTGAATCCCTCAACCGGTGAAGGCTAACTTGCATTTCAAACATTATGAGGTGAACTGAGTCAAGGAGAAACATATAAACAACATACTTACTTTTCATAATCTATGTGTTCCTGAGAAATACCGAAAATGTTTTCAAAAGGCAATAAATCATTAGCTGTATAGACAGATGCTCTTTTTTACATTTTCAAACAATTTCTGTTCTCTGTCAGTCTCTCTGAATAAGTCAATCTTTGTATCTTTGGAATGAACTTAAGACAATTAGGATATGAGTTCCAACATCCCAGTTATTAGTGTATTACCCAATGGTTCCAATTTGGTAGGAACAGTTCTGATTAATCTTTGGTCATCCCTGCTACATCTGAAATGTCCTAGTTTGTCTTTCTTTCTCCCACTTTCTACCTTTATCTACACAGCTAAGTCTAATTGCAGAAAACTGATTTCAAACAGCAAAAGTAGTTTGCATTCAATCATCTCTGCAAGTGGAAGGAGGGAAATCTTGCCCTTCCCAGTAGGCTCAGGCAAATGCAAATCACTGCAGCCTCTCCTTCTGAGTTCTTCCTACTTCATAATTTTTGCAATCTTGACCACATTCTGATGTTGTTTGGCCACGTGTGTCCTCATTTTAATCTGTGAAATGTTGAAGGATATGTATCATGTCATGCTGGGATTAAATTTCTCAGCCTAACCTTCTGTACAGCAGAACTTTCCAAACATTTCAAGTAGTTGACATACTTTTAAAACTTGCGTCATTTTTGTGACACCATAATTGAGTTTTTCCAGAAGTGAAGTGGGATCAGTTTTTAAAACTCAACTGCACATACCATGCAATAATTGTATGATCCCTTGGCCACTGTGTGCTTACATGGATGTGACAGAAGGGGAATATATTAGTGCACCATACTGTTCATCAACTTTGCTATATAAAAATGCATGCTCATTTCACATGGGTTTCTCATTATATTCACACCTAAACACTACATCTGGCACACTAATGCTTTGTTTCTTTCTACTCTAGAGGAGACAGGCACTGCAGTTGTGCTCTCTTTGTCTCTCCCTGCTTTCCAATGCATTTTAAGGAGGCTTCCCACTTCCCCTGGAAGAAAGAGCAATCAGCTTGGAGCTATCCTCTTTGAGCTTCCTTTAAAAAGCCCCCTCTGTTCTTTTGATTTGCACTGCAGGCCCTGCCTCGAGTGGTGCCTTTCCCCCCTCATGCCTTTATGTTTTGGGTGTAATGCTTCCTTAAAACTATTTCTACTTTCTACTCTAGAAAAGAGGTAACTAGGTGGTAGCAGTTTTATGAGAATGAGGCTTTTCTTTTTGTTTTCTGGGATTGCCATTATTATTATATTTTAGAAGTATGTTCTGAAAAAGGGGAGGGGAGGAGAGGAGAGGAGAGGAGAAAAAGAATCTAAAAGGGTGAGTCTCCAAGCCCCCAAACCTATCCATCCCACACGTCCCAACTCCCAGTCAATCCCACTAAATAAAAATATAGAAAATAAAGGAAAACCAAAAAGATGCAAGAGAGGCCAAGCCAAGCCAACTATTAAGCCAAGCCAAAAAGTCTACCTGAGAGTGAGTTATGGCAAGGCAAGGCAAGGAAATCAAACTGAAACATGAAAACACAGGTGCAACAGGCAGGGCTCTGAGGAAAACCTTGTGCGAGGAGAAGCATGCAGCAGCCTCTTTGCACACCACATGTTCCCAAAAGAGCAGAGGAGGAGCCGTGATCAGCTGCCACATGGTTCCATTATGGACAGGAATCTGTGACAGCTGGGCCCTTGCCATTATGGTCATCTGACCCAGCTGAAGAAGCCAGATTGGCTGAAGGAAAATGGCTAAGACAGATCCGCACACAAGCCTATTTTTTAGATATTTTGGTCTATGATTCCTACAGTCTCTTACCACTGGCCATAGTTGCAGTCAAAAATATTGGGAGGACCAAAGACGCCTCACATCTGCTGAGCCATATCTCTCCCCAAATCCCTTCCCTCTTCCCCATAGCTGTTTTTAACCAATGATGAGCTATTTGGACATTTATCATGGAGTTCTTTTCTTTCCTTCCTTCCCCAGATTCAAGCAAATCCATATAGATCTGCTGTAGTGTCTAATAATACCCTGCACTGTCATTCTGCCAAATGTCTGCAGCTTTTATATGGCTTTACTACAGAACCACAGAGCACAGAACCTCTGAATCAGCCTTTTGACTACTCTTAAAGGAACTATCTTCTTAAGATCTGAGATCACGTCACACTTTAAATATTTTAAATATTGAACGGGTTCAAAAATTACTCATTCTTCATGGAAAAAAAGTCATCAGAGAACTACTGTGAAGGCAGAAAGCTGTCATGGAAGGTCCTGTTTTGGGGTTCTTACTTGGTGTTGTTGGAGTAAAGGAAAAGCAGGTAACTCATAGACATTTAAATGAAACCACATAATTACCCATAAACAAGCATGATGCTTTTCTAATCAATGAAAAGGCTTACCTACAAGATGTGTCCTTCAAACTGCCATTAACATATCAAACTTATATCCATTTTCCCAGAAGAAGTCCGATGATTTCCATGAGGCTCATTCTTAGGTGAGTGGATTTAGGACAAGAAATATAAAATACAATAAAAACACAGATTTAATGTATTACATATAAGGAAATAATAATTTCCCAGAAAACCAGAAGACTTGAAGCACTTACATCTGTTGTGCCATGAGTTTATACATTTTTGCTGTTGCTCTTATTGAATCCTATTTTGTTGTTCCCATCCAGTCTGAAATTCTGGAAAAGCATTTTTAAGACAATACTGAGCTTGATGGATCAGTGATATGATTTATATTGGCAAATGTGGATGTGAAAACCAGAGTATCAGCAGGTGGACAAAGCTGAGTAATAGTCCCATGTGTGCCTACCCACATATAGAGAAAAAAATAAGTGTAATCTTCTGTTGTACAAGACATATAAAAGTATTTTTACTAGCATTTGTGAATAATCAAACACATAGTCTTACAGAGAAGAGAGGAATGGTGGCAGGAAGAAAGTGAGTATGGAAAAGCAAACAAAGAAGAAATTTGCCACATGTAAATTTTGGTAACCTGAACAATTTAAAATATCAGCCCTGCACAACCTGTGGCCCTCCAACTGTTTTGGTCTCGAACTCCCAGAACTCCTGGCCATTGGACAAGCTGACTTCTGGGAGTTGTAGGCCAAACAGCTGGAGGGCCTCAGATTGTGAAGGCCTGTAATATATGTTGAGAGTTAATTCCAAACCCATAGTTGGAGAAGGCCTGGTCATCATCTGTATATAGCTTTCACAATCCTTGGAGAAAATTATACATTTTAGAAATGGTGCTGAGTGTGGAAATCCCTTCTCCGCCTTTTTTTGACTATATCTCCCACGACTCATACATTGGCTGTAGGATTCTGGGAGGCATACCCCCCCCCCCCCCAAAGGGAGAAGCTTTTCCAATATCCGACATTCTTAATCTCTCTGCTGTTTTCACAAATAATCCCCTTGGTCGTCTGTTATCAGCTTCTTCAGAATGTGATGATTTGTGATTATGTGAAACGAGCTGCAGATTTTCAGAAATAAGGTGAAGGCTTTAGATTTGCATTATGCCACCTGGAAAGCTGCTGATAAATGAAGCAATTAGTTTCCAATCAGTGGCTTGAAGTAGAATGCCATAAAGTATGATCTAAGCTCTGCTGATGAGCTTCTTGCCCTGCCTGTTAATTGCAGATAATTTGCTTGTTTGCTCTTAACTCTTTACAAGTGACTGTCAAGCTATTTAATCATCTCTCAAATAACCATGAAAGGGGGTAGGACTACGGTGAACTTTTCTCTAGCTTGCTATGTTGCATGCAGTTTGACAGTCTAATTATCCATCATGAATAAACACAACGAGTGACACGAATATCACACCATTAAATACATTAATAATGAAAGAAAGGTTTTCCACTGAAGGAGGGCATCTGTCAATGGGACTGAATGGGAAGTGGGCTCAGCAATTCCTTCTTCTTCCTACAGCCACCTGTCTGTGGGAGAGGATGATTGGGGGTCTCCCCACAGGCCACATGGCAGGACAGGAAGGCTAAAATGAGAATTCTGCTTCACCCAATGAAACATTTGTTGGAGCATTTAAAAATCAGTCAGTGAGTGTGTTAACTGAAAAATGCAAACAGGCATTTAGCTTGGGGGGGGGGGGGTTGAATATGGTGGTCTGTGAGAAGGCCTTATTGGTACATTATTTAAACTGTTATGTTTACTCATATCATAATCTGATCACCATGCTCAATATATCTCATATGCATGGGGGTATTGGGGTAATGATACAAAAGGTTTGCTAGGGTAGACCCTCTTTCACTAAGACTCAGCCTCCCCCCCCCCCACCCCTGAATCAAAATCCTGGCTACGGGCCTGAATGCAAAGCACAAAGCTGATTGGTTGGGCCATACCTAAGAGGCTAGCTGAGCCTTGGAGTTTTGGCAACAGTTACATGTTTAGGTTTTCTGTGCAGGAACTCGCCAAGACAAGTCAATATATTTTCTGCTTTTGAACTGCTGGAAGAAGATCCTTCACATGGATACCCAAGGAGCATTTGAATCTCTCTCAAAGGACATTGTGTGAGTCAATGCAACTGTTCACATGGCTGTATATATTTGCTCTGCATAACAAAGAGTAAACATCTTGTATTGTCAAAGGCTTTCATGGCCGGAATCACTGGGTTGTTGTAGGTTTTCCGGGCTATATGACCATGTTCTAGAGGAGAAAATGCCTCTAGAACATGGCCATATAGCCCGGAAAACCTACAACAACCCAGTAAATTTTTTATTCCTTACTGATCATCCACATGGCATATCTTTTTTCTAGCATGACAATGCGTGGATTGGTAAAGAAGCAAACTACGCGTGATTTTCATTCCACCACAAAAATTGTTTTTACTTTGCCGTTTTCTAGAGTTTTAGTAATTCAAAACATCGGTTGAGCATTTGCAAATACACACTGGAGTCCTATATGACCTTTCAGTGTAAATTTGCATACATTTAACTATGTAATAGAGGTGCTATGAAACTCTGTTATTTGTAATGGCATAGTTGTGCAGGTGGTTGGACTTTTTATGGGCTTGCATTAGGAGGCCTTCTTTTCCCCTTACGATTCCCCTCAGTTGTGTAATAATTCACCATGCTTCTGGAAAGATATTCAGATATAACCTCTATTATTGGTTTGGTTCAGGGGCTTGGGAGGCTCAAAGGAATGTGCTGTACCTAAGATTTAAGTAGAGAGGGACTGAAACGTTGTGTGCTCTGGAGGAGGAAAAGGGTAAGAAATAGGCTCTTGTCACCTTAAATTACTTACAGTAACTATTGAGCATCAAGATTTCTGCAAAGAAGTCCTGCATTGAAGATTTGTAGCATGTATGGGGCTGTGGCAGACTGTATACATGCTGGATTCAGTATAGTACTATGCATAGCATTGTTGCAGCTTTTATGTTTCTTTAAAGCTTGTAGAAATCTGAAAGCGATAATTGTGTTTGCAATATTCATTCTGAAATGGGCCCCACAAAGCCCAAGGAAGTGGTATACAGACATAAGTCTGCTCGGTCTTCACACATCCATTGTCTGAATCTCTCTGTTCTTTCCATGGTCCTGCAGTTACCAATAATACACTATCCATTTTTGTGTTTCTAACTATCAAAGATAACAAGACGTTCTATTAAAAGATGCCTGGCAATATTTATGCGAGGGGAGTTCTATCTTGTGAAATAAAGCAGACTTTTTTCTCTTTGTTTGCAGTGCTTTAAAGTTTTTATTCCTTACCAAGACATGCCCAAGAATACGGGAAAAACTAAATGAGGGTGTTCCTGGTGACTGTTAGTAAAAGTAATGAGATTAGATTAAAGAAAAATACATTTTAATATGACTATCAGGAAACATTCCACAGCGGTGAGATGTGACAGATTGCATAGTGCTAACTTACGGAAAGCAGGGGAAGACTTTGTTACACGAGCTTCAAGAAAAGTACCTGAGGGAGTATTTGACGGGAAAAACTTTCAGTGAGGGGAAGGTCACCTCTCTCACAGAGGTGCTCCCAGGGTCAATTCACACATTATGTTTTTGAGGTATATATCCCAAGGCGTTCTTTAAAAAGAGGTGTATTTCAGTGTGAGATGAATGAGGAAACATGGAACTTTTAAACTGATGTGTAGTGGTTAACAGAGGCTTCTGTGTCACTGGACAGGAAAAACTAATCCAGATTTTAATCCAAGCTTTAAAAAAGCTTTCTGAGTTGCTATGAACCCCCCCCCCCAGCTCCAAATAATTTTAGCATATTGCAGTGGTTCTCAACCTTCCTAATGCCAGAACTTTTTAATACAGTTCCTCATGTTGTGGTGACCCCCAACCATAACATTATTTTTGTTGCTACTTAATAACTGTAATTTTGCTACTGTTATGAATCGTAATGGAAATATCTGATATGAAGGATGTATTTTCATTCACTGGACCAAATTTGGCACAAATATGGCCAAATTTGAATACTGGTGGGGTTGAGAGGGATTGATTTTATCATTTGGGAGTTGTAGTTGCTGGGATTTATAGTAAACTTACAATTAAAGAGCGTTCTGAACTCCACCAAAGATGGAATTGAACCAAACTTGGCACACAGAACTCCCATGACCAACAAAAAATAGTGGAAGGGTTTGGGGGACATTGACCTTGAGTTTTGGAATTGTAGTTCACCTACATCTAGAGAACACTGTGGACTCAAACAATGATGGATCTGGACCAAACTTGGCATGAATACTCAATATGCCAAATGTGAATACTGGTGGAGTTTGGGGAAAAATAGATCTTGACATTTGGGAGTTGTAGTTACTGGGATGTATAGTTCACCTACAATCAAAGAGCATTCTGAACTCAATCAATGATAAAATTGGGTCAAACTTCCCACTCAGAACCCCCATGATCAACAGAAAACAAATTCAGACCCAAAACTCTGAGTAGATTCACTCCTTAATTAATATGAAAGCCATTAGTCCTTACTGCATTAACCTTTCTTGAAACTCAGACCTGTCTCAGGCAGTAGTTGTAGGCCTGAATGTTGTGATCCTATCTTTAAAGAAGCAAAACCTCTTCAACCTCCTCCCTTCACATTGGTCTTTCAGATGTTTTGGACTTCACCTTCCAGAATTCCTGAATGTTGACCAAACTGGTTGGGCTTCTAGGAGTTGAAGTTCAAAACACCCAGAGAACCAAAGTTTGGGAACCACTACAGCACATCAGTGTGTATATTGCTTCACAAAGTAAAGCAACAACAAAAAACAACCATTCCTGCCAAAGGAATAAAAACTAACATACACTCACACATGAGAAACATGAAGTCATACAAATATGAAACTGATGCAATGCTATTGTAAAACAAATGATCCAGACAGAAATACAAAAACCACTGTAATATAATGGGCCAACTGACAAAAACATATAATCAAAGTATTGCAAAACAATATATTAAACTGAAATTCCTAAAGCTTTAGAAAACAAGAAAGTTATAAATGGAGATTTTAAAATAATGAGGGAAGAAGCACATTTTCAGGGAGGCAATTTCAGGAATATGGAGCCACAAGTGAAAAAAAATGGAGCTGAGCCAAGTAAAAGGAAACCTTTAGTTTAGTCTACATAGCTTCATGTGGCAGAAGAATTGATTCAACAGATGACATGTGTGTTCAACCTATGACACTTGGGAAAAATAAAGAGAGGTGCTGCTTCAGGGGCTGCTTGTGGGTCAATAAGGAGTGCTATATGTGGGACATGGCACCACACATTGAGAATGTCTGAAATATAAAAAATAGGTTTCTATCTACCTGTTACCTCCCCCATATTTATATTAGACTGGGCAAAATATTGAGCCAAATTGCTTCTGTTTGTACTCAATAGTTCCTGGTTTATATGCCATCAGAGCTCAGCTTTCCTTGGATGTTTCCCCCTGAAATTCATTATGGCAAATAAGAAACAATAGAGTTTTACCCTTTAAAGCTCAACATTCCCAAAGGTCCTACATCATCAGATGTGACTATGATATTGGAACTCTTGACATTATGGCTCCAAGTGATGACGTCATCACCCTATGAAAAGGGTTTCTTAATCACTGCACATTAGGAAACTAGGGAAAGATGACTGATGTGCTTTCCAAGTCCATGTCCATGTCCATGTTATATTTTAATTATTGGACAGGATACCAATCAGGATGCCAACCAAAGATTTAAAGATGGGCTGAAAGCTAACCTTAAAAACTGTGGCATAGACACCAAGAACTAGGAAGCTCTGGCCCTAAGGCATTCTAACTGGACATCAGCTGTTACCAACAGTGCTGTGGAATGTGAAGAGGCTGAACGGAAGGCGAAAGGAAGAAACTTGTCAAGAGGAAGGCACATCAAGCCAATCTTGCTCTACTTTGTACTGCAAATCAGAACAACTGGTTCTTTCTAGTAGAGGGATTCCTCAAAGGACCAAAATATGGAAAATGCATTTCAGCAGAAGCTTTCTTTCTGAAGTCAGGTATGTATAGAGCAGGATGGCCATGCTGACTGGGAGATTATGAGGGCTTTAGTTTTAAAAAAGTATATATTTTGATGCTCTGGGTATATCAGCATGCAGCTTTGAACTGTTGTTCTGCTTTCTTAGAACTTTAGCTCAGCTCAATATATAATTGCAGATGGTTATAATATTGCTGAGAGCTTTGGATGCATCCCTGCTGTAGCCTCATAGAAGTCTGTTATCTTGGCAACTTTCTTTTTCAGCAATGCAAAGTTGTAAACAGCTTGCCATATACTTTTGAGAAAGTCCTGCCAAGTACAAGTTTGTGGAGGAGTTGGCTCCTGGAATAATTTATGATTTTTTTCAATATTTGCTGACCTAATGTGACTTTTCCATATGTATTCATTCGGGGGATTACTGCAAGATTTTATAGCATGAGCAGGAAATGTTATATTGCAACAGTTCCTTCTTTTTTCTCCCCTTTTATTTAGGAAAGAAGTGGAACAAAATTGGTGCGAAGAACACGGAGACAATGAAGTGATAGTGAAATGATCAGAGGCTTATAGCATGTCCCCTCTTCCTTGAGACAGCACACATCCATATAGTATCCTGTCTGTGACAGTTGCCAGAAGGAGAGATACTAAAGACAGAGGGCCACAGTTCAAGTCTATCTATCTAAACTGTGCCAAAGGAGCAGACAACAAGATCTGAACTCTACTGATAAACCCAGAAGTTTCTGCATTTTGCAAATGTTCCTTGCTTGCTCCTGGAGCCTTGCCTTGTTTTGCCTATGAAGCTTTAAAATGGCTTTAGAAATAGTGGGGAATGAGTTTGTAAAAGTGCCAAGAAGATCAGAATATATTATTTGGGTTGTTGTAGGTTTTTCGGGCTATATGGCCATGTTCTAGAAGCATTCTAGAACATGGCGATATAGTCCGAAAAACCTACAACAACCCAGTGATTACGACCATGAAAGCCTTTGGCAATACAATATATTATTTATTTGGTTATTTAAATATTTCTGTCCTTTCCTATCTCAGCATAGTTCTATTTTTCCATGATGGTGGGATTGCATGCTCCTATGAGGTAAGAGGCTATGCTGATGGTAGTACTGTTGCTGTTAGACTCTTCCATGTCAGGCTTTCATTGAGGAGCCAGACTAAATATGCCAAATAACTACTGGGCAGCAGCTGTAATAGGGGTGATATTGGTGGAGGATATCTCAGATAATGGTAGTGGCACCATAGCTTATGCTTAGTGGAAGGAAAAACAGTAAATCTCATTTTGATGATCTTTTATCACAGAAAATCCAAGTGGAAGATTGTGTTACAAGATGAGATTCCCAGCTCAGATTATACTCAGTGAGTGACTGGGGTAGAGCAGAGAACAACTATGAATAGTGCTGTGGCGAATATTGCAACTGAACTCAGACTGAAAGGACATTTAGCTGTTGACATGCTGAGATGAAAATAAAGTCTGAAGCTGCATAACACATATTATGGGAAGCATGATTCAAGGGAAGCTAGACATAGGAAAACAAGAAATGGAACCTAAATATTGCAATACTTGGGGTGAGTGAGCTAAAGCAGAAAGGAATGGGAAATTTTGAGTCAGATAATTGCAGAGTGTTTTACTCAGGAAATGAAGATCCAAGCAGAAATGGAGTGGTGATAAGAGTAAGGAAAGATGTATCAAAAGCCTCAAGGGATATAATATGGTAAATAATATCAATAAGGCTTTAGGGAATACCACCGTATCCCAAGTTTATGCTCAGACTATAGAGGCAGAATAAAAAGCAATTGAAAGGTTCTGCGCTGTAGTCTAGGATGAAACTGTTCACACACCAAAACAGGAGTTCTTTCTAATCATAGGTGATTGGAATGCAAAAACTGGAAACAGAGCAAAATCAAAGATTGTAGGAGAATTTGGTGTAAAATCAAGAGGCCACTGCCAGGGCAGAAGAAAGAGAAAGAGAAATTGAATGGTTTCCAATTGGCATGTCGGAATCAAATTGGGACAATTTATTTATTTATGATATTTCTATACTGTCTTTCTCAGCCTGAAGGCGACTCAAAGCGGCTTACAAATTGGCAGCAATTTGATGCCATAACAGTTCATAGTATACAATTAAAAACAATAAAACAACATTATAAAATCCATACAAAACCACTAAAAATATAAAAAACAATGTCTTCCTGTTAATCTCATTTTCCAATAGTATCATCTAGGCTGTTCCATGTTTCGTTCTTTCACAGTTCAATATTTATCTATTATGCTTTTTCATATTTTCAAAGACTTGTTCAAAGAGCCAGGTTTTCACTTTTTTTCAGGAAGGTCAGGAGGGAGGGGCAATCTAATATCCCTTGGGAGGGAGTTCCACAGCCTAGAGGCCACCACCGAGAAGGCCCTGTCTCTCATCCCCACCAAGTGCACCTGCGAAGAAGGCAGGATTGAGAGCAGGGCCTCCCCAGACAATCTTAAATTCCTAGATGGTTCAGAAGGAAAGATAATTGGAGGTGACGTGATCCTCTACATTGTACTGTTGGCATCTATCACACATGTATACAGAGGGGGAAGTGTGAGAAGGCAAGAGGAAATGAGATAATGAGGGGGGGGGGATGACAAAAAATTAATCAGGATTCTCTCTGTCTGTGAACAGTATGACTTGCTCTCTAGAGAATGTGGTTAAGACTGTAGTAATCTTTTACTCTGCTGATGTCAGACTTCATACCTGTGATAGTAGCCCTGATTTATATCCCCCAACAGGTTTTGATGACGCTACCAGTAATCCCTAATGCCCTCTAATAGTCCCTCCTTGAATATAAAATCAAAATCATGAAATAAAATATTAGTTGCTTGGATACAAATGAAAATGAATACACTGACGTAAGAAGATCAATGTGAGTTGCTTTCTGACTTCAGTATCTAAAATTAAGCATGCCAGGGCCCAGATGGAAATTAAAACATTTGAGGAAGATGTCCAGCCCACTCATTCCACATGTGTGGCATCTAAAATATGGCTTTGCATCAGCAAAAGAGATGAGCCATACCATCAGAAGTAGTTCTGCTTGACTGTTTCTGCACAGATCCCAGGGGTGGGTCTCCTGACATTTAAAATAAGTTATGATGTTCAGCCAAAAACGTCTGTCTCAAAGAAAATCCGTAGTCTGCATATTTATACTCAAAACATGGGCATTTGAGCATGCAATGTTACTCCCATGGCTTGTGTTCTCAGAAAGGAAGATGAATGTTTGATTTTCCTAACTTGTGCTGAGAAAAGGATTCACAGAATTGACCTATCTTGTTTATGAATTGAATGATTTCATTTTACACACCAAACTTTGTTTCCTGTCCAGCTCTATTTTCCCCATTGGCCTGTCTTCTGATGGCAATAGGATAATTTGATGAGAAGAATATGTTGGAAGTTTCCAGAGCTATATTTTCTCAGCCATGTCCTGAACTGGTTTGTTTGCTTAACTTCCCGAGGGTACCATTTTCTGGAGATGGATGCTGCCACATGGGCTCATTTGCAGAAAGATGGCTGAGGCTTCAGGAATGTTGGAAACTTTATTAAAATAGGCACAAAAATGTTTGTACTTCTCTTGGGTTTTTGATCAGATATGTGCAGGGGAATGGAAGAGTGGAGGAGGGAGAGTTGCCTGTATGGGACATTTTATGTCAGTCACGAGGTTTGTTGTAATTCTCAAATATGGGGCTTGTTGACTCAAAATATGCCACCCACACTATAGAACACAGAAATAACCCTTGGCAAAGTAATTTTTCTACCCCCAAGTGAACATTTTAATAAAAACAGCTTTCATTTTAAAACAGCAGTCAATTTTGGGTCCTTAGGCTGCAAGAGTATTTGCAAAGTGTTGCAAAGGAATATAGAAGAAAAAAGGTTCAAGCAGAGAGACAGTCCAGTAGAATCAATAGGAGCTGTCTGCAGAAGCACATATTTCTTTCAAATAGCTAAACTGTGAGATATGATTTCTTGTGTGAGAAAAGAAATATGTATGGCAAACATGTGTACACAAATCATGTGACCATCTGCAACTGCAAGTGATATCACACATTTAGTGTTCAATGTTTGAATCTGTAAGAATGTGCTATTGCTGAGGTCAGTATGTAGGAAGGGCTAGATTTACTGAACAATCAAGATGTAAATTTAGGAAAGGCGTTTAATTGCACCAGTGGTGGCTGGTGGCTTCTACATTGGAGCTGTCAATCCACTAAAACCACTTCTGGAATTTAACCTGAACTTTAAAGGGATACCCCCCCCCCCAAGCCCCAATTAGATACCTTGGATAGCTGTTGTAAGTTTCAGTTTCCACTAAGTCATATAGTAGATTCACTACCCCACTGGGAGGGCAACCACCAGACACCACTGAATTGGAGCAAATAGCACCTTTCCTTGGAAGGAAATACTTTTCAACTAGAAAATAGTACATAGGTCACCTCATAGCAATGATTTACACCTCCAGATTGTCTGATCCAACCTTGGATGGATCTACCTTCCCTTGAAAGCTGTCCCGGACACACATCCAGAAAGGAGAGAGCCCAGCCAGCTCTGTTTTGCTACAGTTTGGTAGATTAATCTTTACTTAATATGTTTGTGTTATATGCCCTTAACAACAACAACAACAACAACTTTATTTATAGACTGCCCTATCTCCTGAAGGGACTTGGGGTGGTTTCCAACATTTATGGCAGATATTCAATGCCTATGAGAAGACATGTAAACAAATTACATCAAAATAAAGCACATCAAACAATATAAGACAGCCTAACTTTAAACTTAATAGCATACAAAAATTAATCAGGAAAATAAACTTAAACAACCTAAAAATACATAATATAAATATAATATAAATTTAACACAGAGTAAAAATCTAAAACTAACAGTCTTCATAAGAGGTGGGGTGGTTTTCTACAACCAACAGTCTGAAATCAATTCCAGTATCTAGACAAGATTTAGCATTTCTAGATGATGATGTATGTCGAGATGTCTTAGACTTCCTCCTCTCCATATGCTGGAGTGTATTGGTGGGATTTAGTGACTTCTAAAGATGCAGAGAAAGGGGGCAGTTTTTAGGTTTTTTGGGAGGGAGTTCCAGAGGCAAGAAGCAACTACGGAAAAGCCCCCCCTCCCTCTCATTCTCACCAGCTGTGCTTGAGACGGAGGTGTTAACGAGAGCAGGGCCACCTCCACAGATCACAATGCTTGAGCTGGTTTGTATGTGGAGATGCAGTTCTGCAAATAGTCTGGGTCTGAACCATTTAATGACCAACACTTTGTATTTAGCCTGGAAGCAGATCGGTAGCCAGTGGAGCTACCGCAGCATGGAAGTCGTCCTCTCATGATATGTGCCAGATTATTTATCATTTTGTTTCTGGAGTTTGTTTTCTGATTCCCAGTTCCTTACTTTTGACTTTTATGTTTCATTTTAAGGGAATGCCTTCCCTTCTGGTTCTCTGATATTTCTGTTCAAACCATCTGCTTTTCTTTCCCTAGGACTGTAACACATTTCATTTATAGGTAGAGGCATAGATTTTAAAAATACATGCTTTGATTACAAGAGTTACGTAGGTTCATATGTTTTAGGAATGTGTTGCAGAAATACTACAAGTGGTGTGCTTGACTGCTAAAAACACAAGTAGAGAGATGAGAAGGTTCAAAAGCTTCCTCAACAGCCTGTCACATGTTCCCAGTGACATTTGGACAAAAGCCCACCCACCTTCTGGAAGCATTGTGATGCTCCATGTATAAGCCTCCCAGGGGGCGACTGTCATTGGCTCAGCATGGTACTGCCCTACTGTAACAAAATGGAAATGGGGAAGGGAGGTGCCAATAAATCACCTGTCAAATGCTGTGGAGCTTTTCTTTCCTCTTCCACACAGTCATTGTGAAACTGGACTTTGGATCTGAATCCACAGCATTTAATTTCACGTAATCCTCATGGGTTTTCTGTCTGCCTACTCATTTAAATTGTGTGTATGAGAGAATAATTGTTTTTCTCTTTTTTGTAAAAAGGAGAAAAAACTATCCAGGCCGATGTAAACAAATACTTAGGGCAACCTTTCTCAACCTTTTCACCCCAAAGAGAGGGAAAAAAAGAATTTCCAGGTTTTATTGAAATTGCATAACATTTATTATAGCTAAGATCAATGGTACTTAATTTTCAGATATGGAACACTCTTCCTCAGTAGCCCAAAGGCACCAGATCCTGTCTGATTAGTCCTTGGATGGCAGACTGCCAATGAATCCTCGGTGGATGGATTCATGGATTCGCCTTTATCATAAGGTTCTGAAGCTTAGAGAGTATGACCTGACCAAGGTGAACTATTAGGTTTCATGGCCAAGCAGAAATTCAAACCCTTGCCATAACTCAATGCTAAAGCTACTATAGCAGGGGTCCCCAAACTAAGGCCCGTGGGCCAGATGCAGCCCCTGTCCTAAACTTTAGACTTGGGATTGCCTTAAGTCTGAAACAACTTGAAGGCACAAAGCAACAACAATCCTAATTCACTTGACTGTCTCATCAGCCAAAAGCAGGCCCACACTTTCCACTGTTCTGGTAAGATTACTGTTACATTGATTATAATATAATGGGTATGATTCAACAGTGGATTTCTGGCACAACAGTGGAATCTGGCAATTTCTCCATTTCACTGCAATGCACTCCCGTTTGCTATCCAAAACTGTGAAAACACAAGGAGCAAAATTTTGGGTGGAATGGAGTTTGGAGGTTGAGTGGGGAGACCCATTTTGACCTCCAACACACTGTTAGTTTCAATTGCATGAGCAATTGCATCCCTCCCTCAAAGAGAGACCCGAACTCAGAATTTAGTAATATGCACACTTGTATGCAGGGGCTGATTTAGCCAATTAATTTTATGCACTTTTGTTCTTTTTTTAAATTACTAAACATTTCTGCAGTCTGTCATAAGGCATGTTTTACATTAAGTACGCTGTAAAAATATAGAATTAAACTACATTTAAAATGTACAACTGTCATTGAGCCTTGATCATTTCAAGTTGTTGTTTATATTTAGCCATGAAAACTTAGTTCTGAAAACATGTTACTTCCTCTGCTGAATCATTTTCTTGTCTTTGATTTCCTGTTGATCTCCTTTTGACTCCCATTAACCAACCAGAGTGCACAAGTCATCTTTGAAGCTGTGCTTATATCAGTTTGTCATATTCCCACACCTCCAATATTTTTTTCATCTTCTCACAAAGCTAACTTCTCCACAGCCTTTGCATTGTCTGGTACCATCTGTTTAGCATTTGAAACCAGAACGGCCTGAGATTTGGCTCTGATGCCCCATTAGTGTTGAGTTATGCTACACCATCAGCTTTCGGCATGCTGCTTCTTCCCACTTCATTTGTTTTTTTCTGATTTGTTGAGCAGGAAGCATTGGACCTCCATGTTGGGCCACTGTGAGTGTAAATCTGGGTTGCCAGATATCTCTGAAGAAGGAGCATTCTAAAACTTAGCCAAGTAAAGATAATTTTGCTCATTTCCTTTCCATTTTCCTTTGGTGAAAGTACCCTGTAGGGCAGACAGGAATGCAGTTATATACATGATTAATTACCAAGAGCTTATTCTCAAAAGCCTAGCAGTTCACTCCTACACTTTTGAAGTTTTCAATGAAAGCTTTAAGCTGTTAACCACACCAGCCCATAGATTCAAGTAGTTTTTTTTCTTGTGCCTTTGATAGATGACACGTTTTTTAAGTTAAAGTTGAAGGGCACAAGGTTTATCTTGAAAAATTCACACTGAGGTTATGAAAGATTAAGGACAATTTAGCTCAGGTAAAGGTGTCCTGGAGAAATCCTAGATCTGGCTTCTCCAGGAGTCCAAGAAACCCAAGACAGCTGTGTGGTTGGGCACTGGAAGTCGTGCAATGTAATGAAATCCCTGGGCCCAATCCATAGAGCGCCCACAGCTGGAAAGACCCAGCTGGGTCTTTCTAGGTTCTTTTTACTTTGGGAAAAAATGTTTTTCTGCTTTGTCCTGAAGGAATTCATTTTTACATGGGCCATCGTTTGGATGTCCCATGTGAAAACGTGGGAGGGCACAAATTTTGGGTGCTGCCTAGACGTGCCCCTCATTTTCTTCTGATTTCTTGATCACAACTAACAACAGAAAACTGATCTATAACCAGTAAGATTACACATAAATGCCACACCAGTCCATCTTAAGAGCCAGCAGCCAAATCATGTTTAGCCTCCAATTGGTGGTGGAGTGGAAAGTTATCCTCCATGCACCGTAATTGAAAACCCAGTGGACACCTTTCACCAGAGCTGGGCTAGGAGACATTACTTTGTTTCTCATGCCTAAGTATTCATTGTAGGATATGAACATTTGCTTTCTCCTCTTAAAAACAATCTGAAACAAATGAAAAAAGCAAACAACTCAACAGTGTAATGAATTAGTTTAAATATTGTTGTCTAATGAAGTTAGGAAACTTGGCTAGGAGTGTTGCATCAACAGTATAGAATTAATGCAGTTTGCTACCACTGATTGCCATCGCCTGATGCTATGGTATCCTGAGAGCTTTGGCATGCTTTACTCTATGTGTTTTAGTTGCACATATGTTTTAACTGTTTGATAGAGTATGTTTTATTGTTTTTATTGTTATGTCCATATTATTTTTTTTGTGTCAGGAGCAACTTGAGAAACTACAAATCACTTCTCGTGTGAGAGAATTGGCATCTGCAAGGGTGTTGCCCAGGGGATGCCTGGATGTCTGATGTTTTACCATCCTTGTGGGAGGCTTCTCTCATGTCCCCACATGGGGAGCTGGAGCTGACAGAGGGAGCTCATCCATGCTCTCCCTGGATTTGAACCTCCGACTGGTCTTCAGTCCTGCCGGCACAAGGGTTTCACCCATTGTGCTACTGGAGGTGCCTGATGTCTATATGTGGCATTGAATTTTTGCCTGAGTTTGTAAGCCACCTTGAGTCCTTTTCAGGGTGAGAAAGACAGGGTATAAATGAAGCAAATAAATAAATATTTGGCAGAGAAGGCTAAAGACCTTGTAAAACTATAATTCCTATGATTCTATTGCACTGAGCCATAACATTTAAAGTGGTATCAAGCTGCATTAATTCTTCAATGCAGATGCATCCTAGCAAAACATATAATACGTGTCTATGTCTCTCTGTGTTTAAAATTGTTGACTGGTGTGGAAATGGTATTTATGACTAAATAAATAGGACACTGATGTGGGATGGAATTATCATGTTTCATCCATCCTTTAAGAAAAGATACATGCATTAAATCAAATATTTAAGGATAGAATGGAGCTGTCTGGGTGACAGGATCTATCTGACTGTTTCTCATGTCAATTTATATACCAGAAGAGTGATGTATTTTCATATTACTTCACTACTTTCCCCTCTAGTTGTGCATTAGATATTCAATATAGCTTGGTATTTCCTCAACTGAGTTAATAACAGATATGATCATAAACATGTCACTTGAATATTGAAGTTTGTTCTGCCTCAGAACAGCATCTTTGAAGATGCTGGGCTGAAAAGAATGAGTTTAATTCTCAAGAGAGACATATATGCATATGATAGCTACCGGCTCACTGAAAAGTTATATACTTTCATATTTGTACAATTCTTACAAAGACATAAAATCCTAAGCTGGGAAATATTACAGTAATACCATCTGGCAACCAAGAATAGTTGTCTGATAATTCTTGGGAAGCAGTACTTTGGTATGACAAATGGATGGATATCAGGCATCATCTGATAACAATAGCTTGATTGTCAAAGGCTGTTTTATAATTCACACCCTTGAAGAGGGGGTATTTAGTCCAATAGGAGAAGAAATGTTGACCAAGTTACATAGATTCACAGTGTCAGGCTTTTTTTTAAAGTAGAGACATTTAATCTGTATTTTTATTGGCAAGGACGTTCATGACAAAAAAGGATTTTCTGATGAATCATGCATTTTCTTCTTTAAATGTGAATAATGGCAGAAATTGCGACAATGTCTTGAAATGAGAAAGTTCCTTTAGAGTTTTATCTGTTCCTTATGATTATGTATATTTGAACTTTTTCAATTGCCCTTTATCTTTTAAATGAGCTGTGAATTTGTTTTAATACTGTAAATAGTTTAATTTGATTTTAATGTTCATATTTGATATGTTTTGGTTGTATCACTCTTTCACATTGTAAACTGCTTTGAGCCTCAATTCCTGGGGTTAAAGCAGAACATAATAATAATAATTCCAGATTTCCCTCTTTCAAAGTGCAACATCTGGATATCAATCAAGAAGTTTCCTTCCTATGCATGAAAGAGTACACTCATTAAACTGTTGGCTTCTCCATGGAAAGGACCAAGGCAGTGACATCTCCAGCCCATCCCCTCTTCGGATATCAGCCAGCATGCCAACGCCTTAAATCAAGAAATATTTTTCTAAAATCTACCGAGATACTCACAGGAACACCTCAGCAAGTGAGAGTACAAAAGTGGCAGCTTAAAACCCAGAACCTCAAGCCATGGCTGATACCAGATGAGAGACTCCCCCCTAGGCATACAGAAGACTGGGCAACTTGGAAGGCGCTGAACAGACTGTGCTCTGGCACCACGAGATGTAGAGGCGACCTGAAGAAATGGGGCCACAAAGTGGAGCCCACAACATGCAATTGTGGAGAAGAGTGAACCACATACCACCTATTACAATGCAACCCGAGCCCTGCCACATGCAGAATAGAGGACCTTCTTATAGCAGCACCAGAGACACTCCAAGTGGCCAGCTACTGGTCAAAGGACATTTAGTATAATGGCAAGCTTTTCAACTTTGTGTTTTTAAATACATTCCCTTCGGATACGATAAATACATAAATTCTCCATGGAGTATCATAGAATCATAGAGTTGGAAGAGATCCCAAGATCTATCCAGTCCAAACTTCTGCTTTGCAGGAATACACTGTCAACTCAACCCCAACACATGGAAATCCAGCTACTGTTTAAAAACCTCCAGAGACAGAGGCGATCTATTCCACTGTTGAAGAGAAATTCTTCCTAATGTTTAAATGGAATCCCACTTCCTGCAATATACCTCTATTACTCTGTATTCTGTTATCAACAGAAAACAAGCCTGCTCCATCTCCAATATTTAAATATTCAAATATTTAAAGATGGCTCTCATGTACCCCCTTTACTTTTTTCTTTTCCAGGCTAAAAATGTCTGTTATTGTGCTGTCAAAGGCTTTAATGGCCAGAATCACTGGGTTGCTGTGAGTTTTCCAGGCTGTACTTGGTTTTCATACAGATGTTTTCACTTCAATTTCCAGCAGATCAAGCTAGCAGTGACCAATTACAGGAGTTGGCAGAGGGTATCAGAGAAATGTCTGTCTATGTTCCCATAACAAGATGCAAGCTGGTGCAGCTCCTTGGCATGGAAGATGAAGCAACAGCAGCCCCTCATGGCCGGAGTCGAGCACAGACTCCAAGATGCTGGAAGTAAGATGGGAAAAACTGCCTTTACTTCCGTTTGCATTGTGTGTCCTGGTTAATTGTACAATCTATTGCCATATGTGTGTTCTGTAAAGCTACTCTGAGTCCCCTTCGGGGTGAGAAGGGTGGGGTATAAATACTGTAAATAGATAAATAAATAAATAAATGCTAATGGGGATATAGGACACATATGCTGAGGCTTCTGGAAAAACCTAGTGGCCGAAGATGTCCCCGGACTATATATGTCCATGGGGACATATCCAGATGCTTTTTCAATCCCCAGTGACAGAATTGTCATGGCCATGCTGTAAATAGTTCAGTGCAATGGTGAGTCTTACTGTCCTGTATGCAGAACTCATATGCTATGCTTGGACACATATAATTAAGTGATAAATAATAATTCTGAAGACAGTTGCTTGTCAATATAATGTAAAACTAGTTCTCATGAGGCCCCTGTCAGATGGTTTGATGGAAGATGATGCAATAAAAATCTTAAGCAAGGTTAGAAATATGCAGAGCACTTTTTATCTTTCTGTCTGCTCTGAGGTAAATTCTTAAAAGAACAAAAACAAAAACTCTGTTCATTAGTGCCTAGGAGCATTTCTATCTGTTGATAAAGATCAGAGCAATTGCCGGAAAGCTCTGATGAAACAACTGCAACATTTAATGATTTTTAGGAGTATGTAATTAAATTCCACTAAGTGGTAAAATATTATTCAGGGCAGTTGACCAATGTGTTACATATCTTTCAGAATGTCAAGTGTTTTTGTGGAGCTGCCTCCCTTACAGTGATGAATTACTTGATCTATCATTCGGAGCTTGTCAGCCTCAGATCCTTACATAGTGCAGACAGACAAAGCGTGTAATTTCATTCCTGCTCGCTTAGTATACTTTTCCTTGGTCTGTTGGCAAAAGCCCATTGGTGCCAGAGCTCACATTTCAGCTGTTGTCCATTTATCTTACTATAGTGCAAATGGTTTATCAATGTTTCTTTTCTTTTTTCAGAATGTGAATGAAATGCAGACAACTTTTGTGAATGGAATACAATTCTCTGGAGTTTTTTTCCTGATATATCAGAGGCTGCCTGTGTGCAAAGGGATCTTGTGTCTTCTCCAGAGTGTTAGAGAAGTTTGTTTCAGATAAATTGTTTTCCAGAGAGCCGAGGTGCTGGAATATCACTTGACAGGGCCTGTTGCTGATATGGTTAGACCTTTCTAGACAAAACTTGAAACATAAATTTTACATACCATTACTCCCAGTTGATCCTAGTTTCCATGCTAACTGGACCATTCTGAGAACTGTTTTGTCCAAAAACATAAATTTCTCTGGACTCAATACAACATTGTTTTCAAAATTTTGAGGAGTTGGTAGTTCAGGAAATATCCTAAAATTTATTTCCCTAAGTTGTAACCATCATAACCAATCTGCCCCATAACCTCTGCACAATATTTTCAATTTTACAAGTTTGTTACCCATGTACAGTGTATGTGTATATTATAGACTATCACTTGTAGCTGTGTATGGTTGCCTTTCAAGTGTAGAGTCTCGGTGGTGGGTCCGTAGGTGACTCTAAAGACCTTTTCTGGATTCACATGACTTTTGCAGTGAGGACATCGATTTTCAGATTGAAGGAGACCCTGACAGAGGTTGGCTTGACACACCTTCCTCTTGACATGTTTCTCCCTTTTTGCCCTCCATTGGTGCCTCTTCGAGTTTCATGGCACTGGTAGTAACAACTGACCTCCAATTAGAATGCTCTAGGGCCAGGGCTTCCCAGTTCTCAGTGTTTATGCCACAGTTATTAAGGTTAGCTTTAAGTCCATCTTTAAATCTCTTTTGCTATCCACCAACATTTTGTTTTCTGATCTTGAGTTGAGGGTAGAGTAATTGTTTTGGGATATGGTGATCAGGCATTTGGACAATGTAGCCAGTTCAGCAAAGTTGATGGTAGAAGATCATTGCTTCAATGCTGGTGGTTTTGAATTCTTCGAGAACACTGACATTTGACCACTTGTCTTACCAAGAGATTTGCAGGATTTTTCAGAGGCAACACTGATAGAATTGTTCTGGAAGTTGAGAATGACGTCTGTAGATTGTCTTTGTTTTGCAGGCATATAACAGAGTTGGTGTCATGGCTAGTACTGATGAGGAGCTGCAGGAGGAATTACTTTTCCCAGCCCTTGAGTTGGGCTCAAATAGAGAGCAAAAACAGGTGCAGCCAGAGACTGAAGAGGCCACTACTTCAAAACAGGAACAACAGCAACCCCAAGTGAACAATGAAAGACTTACCACTCCTCTGGGCTCACAGCAAGGGCAGAACTGAGATGTTGAGTTGGGAGACCTGGGCTTAAGTATTCCAGACTGGCTACAATTAAGGACAGATGGAATTCAAGTGTGGAGATCTAGCTGTTTGGCTGAGAAGAGGGCCAGCAGGTGGGAGCACTTGAGAGATCTGCATAAATAGCTGAAGTCTGCAATACCTAGCTGTTAGTAGAAATGTTGATTTTAATTATTTTTTATTAAATACATTTTCTCTTTTACTTATACATAAAACCGGGGCGGCGGCGGCGGCGGCGGCGGCGGCGGCGGCGGCGGCGGGGGGGGGGATAGGATAATGTCTGGGAAGCAATATTGATTTTTGAGCTGAAACCTTGAGCATATTGTCTTATGCTATTGAACCCTGGAAAGGGTTAGAGTTATTTTTTCTCCTCTAGTAGTTTAGTTCCATTTGATGAGTGTAGAGGATCTATGCCATGATTTTTTTGGACCATAGATGATCTTTGTGGTGTTAAAGAATTCTCATGCATCATGGACATCTGCAAGATGTTAGATTTCTTCAGCCTCATTTATGGACCCATCGTCAAGACTCTACTCTTGGAAGACAATCGTACTAAACCATGATTGATAGCCTAGCACACGTGTGCACACACATACACGACATCCTACCATCTGCTTCAGGCTACTGATGAAATGGTGTAGAACAGTGGTTTTCAGAGTGTGCTCCATGGAGCCCCCGGGGCTCTGCGAAGCATCCTGAGGGGCCTGCAGTTCCCTTTTTACCCCTCCTCCCCCTCCAAGCTTTCCCTCATCTTTCCTGCTCCTCCCCCTCCCTCCCTCGCTGGCAAAAGCCTTTTCCCCTCAACTCCCTTGCCCCAAAAGCCTTTTTCCTCATTTCCTTCACCCTCAAAAGTTGTTTTTCCCTTTCCTCCCTCACCAACAAAAGCCTTTCCCCCCTCACTTTCTTCACCACCTAGATACATTTCCCCCTTGCCTTCCTTGCTTCCAAAACCCCTTTTCCATTCCCCCACTCAGGGGGTGCTTTGATTGTGTTTTTCCTGCATAGCAGAAGGGAGTTTAACTAGATGGTCCCTGGGGTCTTCTACAGAAATATTAAGTTTATGTTCATCAAAAAGTTTGCACATGTCTTATATATATACATTATATATAATATATAAACATTTATTGGGGTTTCATGAGAAAAAATTGCTTCAAAAAGGGCTCTGTGGCTGAAAAAGTTTGAGAACCCTTGGTGTAAAACATGTTGCTGTGGAGACATGCAGGATACATGTCAAAACACCAGATTTTTTAAAAACATTAATAGGGATGATAATCTCAAGTGTAACTCCCTTTAAATTTCTCTTTTCTTCTAAGAAAACTGTAATCCTTCCATTTTTGTTCTCTCTCAGTTGTCTGCATATAGAGTTTTCCAGTAATAATATATCCCATTTGGGAGGGAACTTGTAGGCTATCATCTCCTCCTCCACTTCCTCTTCCTCAGTTCCTCACTTTCCCCTTTTCTTCTTTTTCCTTCTCCTCCTCTACCACTAGCATCACAATCATTATCACCATCCTCTTTATCTTTATTTATACTTTACCTTTCCACCAAAATGGTTTGGGCTTTTGGAAAGATCTGCTCCTGGTAGAAATGAAAGCAGCTACAACTGGCTCCTTGCTAATGGATTAGGAGAGTTGTATGGACTTTCCATGGAATCATGACTATAGAAACAGTCATATGCTGAGATGCTATGTAATACCGATGGACTATATGTCTTCATCAGAGTACTTATGAGAAGTGGAAGATGCTTGACACTCCTTATCCCTCTATGTAACAACTAATTGACTGTGGGAGCTTCTTTGGATTGCCTTTGAACATAGGGAAAAGCGGCAGCAGCCTCCATACCTAACAGAAGGCAAAACCATGCCTGCAAACCATTCAGTGGATGTGGTACACATGGTACAATCCTTCTAATTGTCCCAAATATGTCCCAAATATGTTTGACTACAACTCTCCTTATGCCCTGTGAGTGAATGGGATCATAGTCCAACAACTCTGAAGTGCATCAGTTGAAAAAGGCTGCTCTAGGTATTCCAGATGTGCTCTGAGGATCTTTCAAGTTGCTGAAATGTGGTAATTACATGAAGACCTTGAATTTCCTTTAAAACTGTGGCACTGCCCTCAAATTGACTTAACTATACAGTCAGGGACACATGTTTCTATAAGTTTAAGGAGGCTTAAAAGAATAGTTTGCTTTGCTTGATGAATGGCAAAGAAAATTTGGCACAGCAGAGTGGAGATTATTTAAAGCTGTGATCTTTTCAACAGTGTCTCAGGATCACAGCACCATCTGTGCTAATTTGCAAATCAAGGATGAATATTGAACATTTGACCACTCTGACAATATCTTTTTTTTTTTGCGGCAGCAAATTTGAGGTGCTAGATCAAAAGCAGAAACATCTACAGCAAGACTCCCAGATGTTTCAACAATAGGCCTTTCCTGTCCAATTTGCTTCCTTTCATCTTCTGCTACAGTCAAATCGTAACATTCCTCCCGTTCTATTATGTCACTGCTGTACCTTGTTCTGTTAATTGGGGAAGAATGATCTGTGTGGGAAAGGAGGAAGGATTTCAAATCTAAGCACGAAGAACAGCTCAATTTTTTCATCCCTTTGGGTATCCTGTCCTTGAAGTCTTATGGCTGAACTGGATATGCAAGGCAACAACTTGTACGCTCAATGTGTGTTTGCTCCATTCAGACGTAAAGCAGGGGTAGAGGATGTTGAGATGTAACTGTACTCCTTACATAACATGGAACATGTCGGAAAGGACAACAATGCTTGCTTCTATCAACCTCCTTTCCTTGCTATCCTTTGAATACTGGCTCCGATATTAAAACTCAGAAGGGTGTGGTGGAGATCATTCCTCAACCTGTGGGCCACATGGCTGCTCTGGTACAAGTTTAACTGTCATGTCATCATCTTCTTAATTATCTTCATCATCATCATCATTTGCTTGCCTCTCCCCTGGATTCAACAGAAACAACTTAAAATATCACAAGCAATATTAATGTTATCTAGGGGCAACAGGAAAAAAAAGTCCTCTGGATGACGGTTGTCAATCTAGACTTGTCTGGCTAGAATAAATGTCGTTCAGAGGATCAGAGTATATGAAGCAGATTATATGGAAGGAGGTGATTCCATATGCAACCTGGGTTTATGCAGTGTAGGGCCGAATGGGGGCAGAGTGTAGAGTGAATACCAAGGGAAACCGAACTACATGTTTTCTGGTAGTTCTAATATTCTTTTCTTTTCTTGCTTTGTGACTTAGCTGCTTTTCTAAGCAGGTAGGGATCTACAGGGGGTACAAAATGGCCTTCAAAAGCCACGCTTTTCACACTTAGGGCCAAAAACATTGCCCTATACTTCTAGTCTAGCTGTCTCACCATGCTAGAGAATAAATGTGACCTCACAACCTCTGAAGATGCCTGCCATAGTTGCAGGTGAAATATCAGGAGAGAATGCTTCTAGAACATGGCCATACAGCCTGATAAACCTACAACAACCCAGTGATTTGGCCATGAAAGCCTTTGATAATACATTAATTTGGCAGCCTTATTACAGTCCAAGCATAAAACATCTGATTTTCTAGCCAAGAGCTGTGAATCCTATAGCCCTCTCAATATTCTTGGGCTGAAAGTCCCATCACCCCTAGCCAGCATTGCTAAAAGTAAATCCAACAACATTGGGTTAACTATAGGATTCCTACCATTCTCCTAGGCTGGTACTCCCATTACCTCTGTGGGTCTCTGGATCAGGCAGAAACACAGATCTGAAGGTTTCCAATTTAATGTGTCTACTAATGCTGAAAAGGGTGGCTTTTGTCATTACTCTTTCATTTGGAGCAGAATAGTTGATTCAGTTCAGCTTTTAAGCACTTTGGGTAATAGTTCTTGGTAAGCCCATCCTTTATGCATTTCTTCAGCCTATGTATGCTAATGACTTATGTAACGTCATTTGTTCCCTAAATCAATTATTAACTGTGAAATAAACAATCCCTTTAGTTATTTTCAGTTTCTAATATTCTTGATTAGGTGTTTGAATAAGGTCATACTGTTCCAAGGCATTGCGTAAACAGCAATTCTTTGTTCACTTTGGTCATACAGTTCTTGTTCATTTTGACCATCTCTTTTACTGCTATGAACATAAGATCTCTGTTTGCCAATTGTGAATATTTATCATTTATGTCTTTGTGGTTTCTTCCTTTCAGTCAGTGGTCTTGAAAATATTTCCTCCCATTGTCTCTTTCCAAGTTCAAGTACACCTTGGCAGGGCTTGCTCAAGATATTTTGCTTTCTGAGGGAAAAGCTCAAATGGTATCTTCTTCTACACACAGAATATGACTGGACTGAAAAATGAATCTTGGCAATGAACTAACAATTTCCACCACAACTGTTGTTAGTTGACTCCAGAAAAATTGGCCACAATGCACAAAAGGGTTTCAAATGTATATTGGAAGTGTAAACAACAGGTTGGGATATTTTATCATTTGGCAGACTTGTGGGAAGGCTGGAAAATTTTGGAATCAAATAAATTGTTTGATACCAAATATTTTGAAGGCTAATATTCAGCTGAAAGTGGAAGAATAGTGCAATAGCCCAAAACAAGAAATCAATGGTAACATTTTTGAAGGACTCAGAATGCTTGGTGGACTTTTTACATAAAAAAGACAACAATGTATTAACTATAGGTTTTGGTAAGTGTTGGCCAAGTTGAAGAAGCATATGAATAGTGTTTTACCTACAGAAGTTATGTGACTTGGTCTGAAAAGTCTTGCTGTGAATAAATATATTCCTTTGAGATGCCCTGGAATGAAGCTTTACATTTTGCACAATCTTCTCCAGATGATTTAGAGAAGATGTCTTCTGATTCTTACTAATTGCTCCAAGGTTGTGGTGCTCACAGTCAAAGAAGGCTTGGGAGCTTATCCCACGGGCGTGAGGGAAGGGTGGGGGAAGTGAAGAAAAGTGGAGAAAAGTGTGGGGATGCAATTGATCTGGCAAGATCCGTCTTCAGGGATAGCCAGCCATCCCATGATGTTGCCCCACTTTCCTACGCTTCCTGCCACTGTCTTCTGTCCTCTGACCATCTTCTCATGCTGATGATACAAATTTCAATGCACAGCCACCAGAAGTGGGAAGACCTCTGTGGGATTCTGTTACTCCAGTGTAAGAAGATGATCTAAAATGGTGGAAATTTAGGGTGGGATAAGGTCATATGTTGGCTTCCTCTGTTTTCATCTAGATTTTTATGCTGACAACTCATTGACTGCAGAAGACCGACAGGTCATAGGTTTGAATCCAGGGGGAGCACGGATGAGCTCCAGCTCCTCATGCGGGGACATGAGAGAAGCCTCCCACAAGGATGATAAAACATCAAAACATCTGGGCATCCTCTGTGCAACATCCTTGCAGACGGCCAATTTTCTCACACCAGAAGTGACTTGAAGTTTCTCAAGTCACTCCTGATACGACCAAAAAGAAAAAATAAAGACTGCAGAGAAAGAAGTGACTTCCCAATACATATTGGATATCCCTGATTCAAAATTGTTGGAACCAGAAGTGTTTTGGATTTTGGAATACAGGCAGTCTCTGACTTACAAACATCCAACCTAGATATAACTCCTAGTTACAAATGTGGGTGAGCCAACAGGAAGTGACAGGAAATCTCTCCCACAAAGGGAAAGTCACTCCTTTAAGAATTATCCAGGTAAAAAGGTGTCCACAACAACTCAATGTTTTAAAAATCCAATTGTCACAGGGACAGAAAGTGAGGCAAAATCTTCCGAACAGGGATACAGACTGCAAAGCAAACTTTGCAGGGGTGTTAACCCTTCCCTATGCTATCCAAAATAAGCAAACAATTTTGGCTGGAGTTATACTTAAAATCTACCTGTTTTATTTATTTATTTATTTATTTACTTTATTTGTATACCGCTCTTCTCAGCCAACAGGCGACTCAGAGCGGTTAACAACAACAGCGGCAAAAATTCAATGCAAACATCATACGGCCATTTAAAAAGACAATTAACACAATAATACACTAAGCAATTAACATCAATAACCATCAATAAACATCAATAACAACTCGCTAGCGTCTCATAACTAAAATCATGATCCAAGTTCGTCATCCGTTGTTCAGGTTTCCTATGATTCATTGCAATTCATTGCACTGCCTATTCAAACACCTGTTCAAATAACTAGGTTTTCACTTTCTTCCGAAATGCCATTAATGAGGGAGCTGATCTGATGTCTGTGGGTAGGGCGTTCCACAGCCCTAGTTTTGACGTAAATACAAATTCAACTTAAGAACAAACCCATATAACCTGTCCTTTTTGTAACCCAGGGACTGCCTGTACCTGTATTTGCACACACACACACACACATAGAGAGAGAGAGATATCTTGGAGATGAGACCCAAGTCTAAATATAATTAATATATGTTTCTTCTATATCTTATACATATAGCCTGAAGGTCATTGTATACATTGTATTTTTAAAATAATTCTGTGCATGAGATAAAGTTTGAATACCTTGAACTAACAGAAAGCAAAGATGCCACTACTTCTGCTACCCAGGTGGACAATTTCAGGTTTAGGAGTATTTCAGACTGTAGAATTCCATGTCAGCCCGTTACAGCATTAGAAAATTCTAAACTGATTAAGTCACAAGAACTAGGATCCTTGAAGGATTAAACAGGAACAATGGCCAACAGACTGCACAAGACGTTGTGACTGGATTCCCTTCCTGGCTTATCTCAGAAGATATTTCTTCTCAAGATACTTTGGTGAAACAACCAAACCACAGTATGACTGAATGTCTTGTTTCTCAATGATCAATATCGTCCTTAGACAAACTCAGGGCTTAAGGCTGGAAATACCACAAGATTGGTTTTCATGCACCTGCCATTCTATATCTCATTGACCTCAGAAGAGGAAAAGAAATTACCTTTCCACCTGAACAGAAGATTACATTTATTTGCTTGAGAGGTTGTCCCCTGCCACTCCACATTTTAGGGAGGGAGAGGGGGAAAAAAGAAATAATAATCTCAGGTTCATAGGCTTAATGCTTGGTTGAGCCACAGAGTTCCACTTCCTGCCCATTTCATTGCTCACAGTAACAAAAGTCTACTCTTTCTGTTCTTTGAAGTGGAAAAGCTGAGTAACTGTTCCCTTCAATTATAAAGAAAACCCTTATTGTTCCTACTTTATTACTTATGGCTAACTACATTATGAATGACTTTGTCACTGGCTTATATTACTGCTCTTTTCCTTTCTGAATTAGTAGCAACAACTCAAGAGTTGCTTAAATTCAACGACTTATCCACACCATATATAAAGTTTTATATCTACACATATCTTATGTAAGGACACAAAACCTGTGGATTACAATTTCCAATTTTTCTAAACCTAAGTGAATTTTAGGAAATTATTTTTAAAATTAATCAGTTATAGTTATGGCTCTAAAGCATAAGAATATTATTACTTTTCTGTTGTTTTGGAAAGTTCAGTAGCAAAAACTGAAAATGGTCAGTTTACAGAGGAGAACACTTTTTATGTCAGGAGAGACTTGAGAAACTGCAAGTCGCTTTTGGTGTGAGAAAATTGGCTGTCTACAAGGATGTTGCCCAGGGGACACCTGGATGTTTTGATGTTTTACCATCCTTGTGGGAGGCTTCTCTCATGTCCTTGCATGGAGAGCTGGAGCTGAAAGAGGAGAGGGAGCTCATCTGTGCTCTCCCTGGATTCGAACCTCCGACCTATTGGTCTTCAGTCCTGCCAGCACAAGGGTTTAACCCATTGCACCACTGGGGGCTCCACAGAGGAGAAGACTAAAGGAAGACATTCATACTCTGCCCCAGAAAAGTGTGCAATGTCTTCTTTTTTTTTTTGGTTAATGGACAGGTAGATTGTCCCTTCTGGAGGCTTGAAGGGCATCAGTTAGAGGAACTCTGGATTTCCTTCATTACGCAGGAGCTTGGAATGAGACACTTAAACTCTCCAGTTGTATTATTCCATTCTTTTAAGTGTTGTTTTCTTACTAATCTGTTATTGTTGACGCTCAAAAACTGCTGTCTATTGACCTTCTTCATTAAAAGTTGCCACTGGCTCTGAAATACAGGAACATTTGGGGAAGCACTGCAATCAAAGTAATTTCTTCCATTGGAGTGCTGTACAAGTTTTATACCTAAATGGTTTTTTCCAATAACATAGTATAGACAACCCAGTTTGAGATCTACCCACTGAAAATACAGATCCATCCTTCTGGAAGCTACAATACAGTTAAATCACACTAATGGGAACCACATTTGAATATAGTGTCCATAGCTGAAGGGGCACTCCATTAATCTTCTGAGCAGTAGAGCTGCCTTGTAAATGGCACTCTTGTGATTCTATAAGAAATTGACTGTGAAGGGTGCAGCTCTTTGAACTTGTAATCCTCAGTGGTTTAGAAATACATAATTTTTATAAGTTTTTGCAAAGGAAGCAAGAATATTTAGGCAACCTTAAAAGTAAAAGAGTCCTTGCTCCCTCCACCTATCCAACAATGACAAGATTGGGGTAAAATGTCATGTTGTTTTAACATTCTGGGCACTGTCATTTTTCAGCTGTCTTCAATTGACAGATCTATGAAAAATGTGGTGTGCTCCCAATGTTTTTTTCATGTTGAATCTAGAGTATGTAGAATCTAAATAACAGACTGCTACGGCATTTCCCTTCAATGTTAATCCATCATTATCATCTGAATCCTACTACTTTGAAGACCAGAGACCATCCATATTTCAATTTAAATGATGCCAAACAGGTATCTGCTTGACAATTTCTGCTCCTATAGTAGTTTAAAAGCTGACAAAATGTAGAATTTCTACATGCTCTCTCCTCCCTTCATGTTCAGAAAGCCTTTCTCTCATTTGGCAAACCTTTATGCAAAAGCACATATGGTTACAGTTACGGTTGGTATATGGAAACGTTTTCCTTTTATGGGATTTTGTATCCATGTTCCTCGTGGAGGAAGCATTTTCATTTATATTTTCTGGGGCTTTCTCTTTTAATCCTAAAATACACCTTTCAAAATGAGAGTTCATAGACTCCAACCCGCTATCAAGAGACAGGGGACCAAATACCTACAGCATTTTAACCTGATGCCTTATCACAATCTTTTCCATTAAAAACCACCTATGGAGCTGATTTGGCAATATGTGTAGACTTCTCCTTAGGCAATGTAAATTCTGTCCATGAAGGAAATGATGACAAATGATGGGGACACACACAAATATGTAGTTTCATTTTCTCCTATGTTTACTGAAGTCCCTAAAGTCAATGTATGTGTTGTTGAAGGCTTTCATGGCTGGAATCACTGGGTTACTGTGAGTTATCCAGGCTGTATGGCCATGTTCCTTTTGATAAGAGTTAATACTGTAACTTAAGTTGTATTTAAAAAGAAACCAGCTCCTTCTCTGGTATGTAACACTGAACAGAGGGAAAATTTAAATGACCATACACCTTAAGGTGGGACCACCAAGGCTTTTGCTAGTCTGAAGGAAAGGAGAAGATGACACCTAATTCAGAAGATGAATGGACTGGCAACTGAATCCTAACAATACATGAGTGTGAGTGTATTCAAGTTGCCAGTCGTGGACAGCTTGGAAAGCGAGGATGAGGACATGCTGTTGGAAGGCTCCGCAGTTGATCTGGAGTCCAGTAGTGCCCAACACCTCCCTCTGTCAACCTTTGAAGTAGGACCCATGAAAGGAGCTACTACTTCTCAGCCTGCAGAACAAGCGTAAGCAAGTTCCTCTGGGCAGATTGAGGAAGAGATAACTGGTCCAGCTGTTGTGGACCTATGAAGAGAGTGTTCTTAGCTGCACAGGTCCTTGAGATTAGCTGGGAAGAGAGCCAGCAACAGGTAACATCTATGAACCAAGGATTTATGGAACTCATGGGGTGGCACCTTGTTGCTAGCTGCAATGTCAGTTCTAGAAGCGATGGTCTTGGACTTGATATAGTGGGTTCCTGAATGATGGACTTACCTTGGACATCCGCTTATGGATTTTGATTCAAACTTACTTTGGACACACTGGTAGTCGGCTGATGACCCTGGAACGAACATTTGGCTGCTCTGTTGCCGTTATTCTGCTCATGTTTGCATCTCTGTTAGACTATCAACTTGACCTTGGACTGTTGATTAATGCTCTGCTAGTATTTGGGGTCTAGGATTCTGACATTGCCTGTCAACTTATAGCAACTCCATTAATCCAATAGGCTTTCTTAGCCAAGAAATACTAGGGTATGTTTCTGCCCATTCATTCTGCTGAATTATAACCACCAGGACTTGGATTTTCCATCCAAAGAGCAAAGAATCACAATGAGAATAGGAAATACCAGAATGTCTATTTTCCTCACTCCTCCAATGATAAAAATTGCAACTCAGTTTCATGAGTGCTTCTGAAGAAGAGGATTGTAATTTATGAAAGCTCATGCTCAAATAAGCAAATAACTCTCAGATTACCAGGTGTGTGTTCATGGGCTTGTAGTGTGGCAAGAAGCCAACATTTTCTCTCTCTCCAGCATCACAGGACCCTCCATGGTATTTTTGTTGGTGAAAAAGAGGCATTCAATTAGAAGCCAGAAGAAAAACTTCCCAGGCACCCATCCACTGCTTGTGCATATTCATGCCATTAGAGGTAGTGTGGCATGAGGCAAGATCTTGTAGCTGGGACAAAACAGGCTTTGTAGGGTGAGAAATAAAGGGTTACACTTATCTCAAGATGTCAGGAAAATTCATTTGTTACCTCATAGTGGCATCTTGGCATTGGGTCAAGTAGACTGCGCTCAATCAATGTTGATGATAAAATGAACACTGGGAAATTCAGAAACTGATTATGGAGAAAGAAGAAGAACATGACACCCTGTTGCACTTCAGCACTGGAGTTCCTTGCTGGTGAGAGGGCCAGAGCAACTTTACCATTTGCCTATTGCTAATCTGATCCTAGTTTGAAGAACCTTTTGCATTCTTCATAACATCTGAGTTAAGGAGATGCAGATAAACAAAGGGCTAAAAATCTGGGAAAGAAATTAAACCATTGTCCTTATCTAGAGTTTGGGAAAGTTACTTTGGGAGCTTCAAATTTTATAGTAACTTTTCAAAGCTTTTCTCTAACCTCCTCTGCTTGTACACATACATGTGTACAAGTTTAAGCACGTTCATACACACATATGGATGGCACTATGAGTAATATAGTTGCTTATGGCTGGGATTGTCAAGTTTGATCAGGCTTCGAGAAGCGACAGATGGTTTGAATTTATTTTTGAAAAAGGTACCTTGATAGGAATAATGAGCTGTTCTCACAAAAATTTGAGATCATTTCATGTGGAAAAAAAGAAAAAGTATTTTCTATATTGCTTCCATACAACAATTTAATCCCAGATTTCTTTTCATAGGAGTTGGAGGGAGGTGAGTGCAAAGAAAGGAAGACGGATACTGATAATTGATCCAAAAGCTGTTGTCAATAATCCTAACATTAATTATCCTGTTCGAAGGTGCCCAGAGAATAGTAGGGTGTCTGTGATATAAATGCTTAACTACCTGCTACAAGTTAAAAAAAATGTTGTTAGGTGCATTGAGAGTCAAGCTAGATATGATGGGATTATTCTAAGGAAATTTTCCTTTGCTTATTTTCAATCAGAATGAAACAAAATTCACAAATTTCTTCATAATTCAAATGGAAAAAACTTGACTTTTTTAAAAATTAAAAAGTTAGAGAAATAAAAACTTGCTAGTCTTTAAAGTGGTACACTACTCTGTGGCTTTGACACCTTACTTCCTTACTGCCATTTCTCTTTTCTTTCCTTTCTACATCCTTTCTCCACTCTATTTCTGAGCACCTTTCTATTTCTAGAGTTGTTGAATTAAAACCTGGAGACAGCTATTGTACTTTCAATTACTTTGTAGAAGAGGAGATTGCATCAAGTGTTGCTTGTCATATAACTAGATAACAATTAATATATGTTACAGTTCTTTCTTCTACACCAGTGGTTCTCAACCTACCTAATGCAGCAACCCTTTAATACAGTTCCTTATGTTGTGTTAACCTCCAACCATAAAATTATTTTTGTTTCTACTTCATAACTGTAATTTTGCTACTGTTATGAATTGTCATGTAAGTATCTGATATGCAGTATGTATTTTCATTTTTACTTCTCTTTCTAACTGGGATTTCGCTATAGAGGGGCACTCCACCCTCTCTAAACTCTGCCCTCCCCCAGCCACCCCTCACCTTCTCCCTTCTCACCTCCATCCCTTCCTCTTTTTCCTCCTTCCTCTTGGCTCCAGAGCAAACTTCACATCTGTCACTCCTGTCTCTTCCTCCTAAATTGGCAGAGGGGGTGGGGCTGAGGGATTTCACCACCTCCCTAAAGAAAAGAAGAAAATGCCACTGGGAAGTGAAACTTGCAGGAAAAAGTTAGCAGTGTCTAAGGTTCCTAAGATCATTGGATATATGTGTTTTCTAATGGTCTTAGGTGACCCCTGTGAAAGGGTTGTTTGACCCCCAAAGGGGTCACAACCCACAGGTTGAGAACCGCTATTCTACACAGAGAACAGCTACCGGAGACTTCTCCAGTTTCTCCTTTGACAGCCCTATTCTCTTATTCTCTTTCTCATTTGCTATTTATTTCTCTTTTGTGCTAGCACAAAAGTGGCTGGATATCATTGTGCCATGTAAGTTGTTGCAGTGTAGTGTAATCAGGGGCTATTTAAGGGTTTTGTTCATCAACAACAGAGGGCAGGTTTATCATAGGGAGTTGGCAGATCATCAATGCCCAGTATGGTACACTCAAGACCCTCACTCAAGGTGACAGTTCTGCTTGTGCTAGTTTACCAGCGTTGCACCATAAAAGCATAACATGGCCCAGGGACAACCCAAATGCCTTCAATCTTGGGGGCCTTGAAGCTCATAACTCTGGGAGTTGAATGTGACTCATAGGTCTAGGGTTACATAACTATATGTCAAGAAATACCTGCTGAAACTCCCCTTCTCTTAATGGTAGACGAGCCATCTCCAGTTTTCACTCAGGAAACACATGACAACCTTTTCCATTTCTGTACTAGAGTATTTTGACTACTCTCATTTGCAGGACATCTCCCAGTCTTGTAACTAAAATATGTTTAGCATAGTGTGTGTAAAATTCTCTTTCTCTTTTTTTGTTGTTGCTGGAACTCTTGACTATGAGTGACTGGCTCCCAGATTAGTAGACCATCCATTTTGAATTAGAAATAATACAGGCAATACAGGTGTATGTATTGTCAACCCAGATATGAAAATGGAACATTCTTATTGTTAGTTGTAAATGAGTCAGTTTGAAATCAACAGTGTCACTAGAAATCAAGGGAGAAGCAGTAAATATAAAATCCATAATTTAAAGCATCTGACATGCATTCCACACATATGCTTGGTATAATCCATATACAGGCAGAGAGGATTACCTATGCAAATTAGAAACATGCTCACACTAAAAGAGAATTGATATGTAAATATTTGCATTTTACTAGTCAGATTAGAAGTTTCACTTAAATTAATCCATTTTGTGTGTCCAACAGATTTTTTCCATACAGCAAAAATAAAAAAAATCTGTTGTTAACACTAGTTAATTTTGAAAAAAGCATTGCCTGTTTGATTTTACAAGGTACTGCATTGTTTCAAAATGACAGGATCCATACCTGAAAATTTCTTCTGCAAAAGTGTGTGCAGGCATGCATATAAACATCTCTTTTATTTTCTTCTCTTGTTTTGAGCTTTATGAGTTTTGGAGTCATCTAAAAATATTAATTGGAGTTCACTAAGGCAGTTATATAGCCTCAAAGTATGTATATTCATGACTTGTTCATATCCAGAAACCCAAGTTCAGCTATATTCCTTAAATGGGGAATATGTAATTAAACTAGGAATCATGAATATGGCACATGTGGGCCATGAAAGTCTACTAAGCTTTACTTAACAGACAACAGCTACTTCAAGTGACATGGGTCTGTTCCTGTGTCAATGGGCAGACAACCAACTGATATTTCTACCCTTTCCTGCACCAAGGGGGAATTGTGATAGGAACTCTACTTCAGACTGTCACAGCCAAGAGTGTGGGAATGCCAGTCTGGTCCTCCCTGATCAACAGGTAAAATACCCCTCTATCTCACATCATTTACAGCCAAGCAAGAACCTCAGCTAGGATAAAAAATGCTGGAAGAAACATTAACAACCTTAGATATGCAGATGACACCACTTTGATGGCCGAAATCGAGGAGGAGCTGAGGAGCCTTCTAATCAAGGTGAAAGAAGAAAGCGCAAAAGCTGGGTTGCAGTTAAACATAAAAAAACCAAGATTATGGCAACAAGAATGACTGACAACTGGGAAATAGAAAACGTGGAGGCAGTGACAGACTTTGTATTTTTAGGTGCAAAGATTAGTGCAAATGCAGACTGCAGCCAGGAAATCAGGAGACATTGATTGGGAGGAGAGCAATGTTCAATCTCAATAAAATAGTGAAGAGTAGAGACATCATACTGGCAACGAAGATCCGAATAGTTAAAGCAATGGTATTCCTCATAGTCACCTAAGGATGTGAGAGCTGGACCTTAGGGAAGGCTGAGCGAAGGAAGATAGATGCTTTTGAACTGTGGTGCTGGAGGAAAGTTCTGAGAGTGCCTTGGACTGTGAGAAAATCCAACCAGTCCATACTTCAGGAAATAAAGCCTGACTGCTCACTGGAGGGAAGGATAGTAGAGGCCAGGATGAAGTACTTTGGCCACATCATGAGAAGAAAGGAAAGCTGAGAGAGGACAATTATGCTGGGGAAAATGGAAGGAAAAAGGAAGAGAGTCCGACCAAGGGCAAAATGGATAGATGGGATCCTTGAATTGACTGGATTGACTTTGAAGGAGCTGGGGGTGGTGACGGCTGACAGAGAGCTCTGGCGTGGGCTGGTCCATGAGGTCATGAAGAGTCAGAAACGACTGAACGAATGAACAACAACAAGAACCTCATTCCATGAGTGGTGGGAAAGCAGGAGAAACAATCTTACTTACTTTACTCCTGTTGAGGTCCTTCTTCTGGAATGGCCAGTCATCCCACATCCTTTATCTTTCCCTGGTTTTTGCAATTTGAAGTCAGGTGCTACTCCATTTCCTTGCGCTTTGGAAACAAGAGTCCCACAAATCCCACCGGAAGTGCCCTTAGGTCATGTGATGACTTCCATGGGACTCAATTTCTGAAGCACATGGAAACAAAGCCCAGATTGCATGTGATGAGGTCCTAAGTGGATATATGGGGGTAGAAGTGGGTGAGGAGACACAGGCTGGATCTACACTGTCATAGTGCAGATCCATTTATCATGTAATTCAGTACAGTTCAAACTGTGTTATACTGATCCAGCCAGTATTTAGTAATGTAACTAAGATGGTTATGAGCCGCCCTGAGTCCCCTTCGGGGTGAGAAGGGCGGGGTAAAAGAACCCCAAATAAATAAATAAGTAGGTGATACAAAATTGTGCTATTATTATATTTCATAGGGGTTTCTAAGCAAAGAATAATCAGAGATGTGTTCACTAGTTATTTCCTCTAAAATATAGCCAAAGACACCTGGTATTCATTGGTTGTCTCCTGTTCAGGTTAGACCCTGGTTACTTTCCAATATCAGCTAGCTACCTTTAAGGTATTTAGTTAGGTATTATTTAACATTTAAGATGTGATAAGAGAGAACTGAAACCATGCCTTCAGCTATCATCTGCATGTTCCAACAATAGAAAGTGTGAATATACCCTAATATGCATGAATGGGTTATATATATGGGTAACCCTGTGAGTTTCGTGCTGGTTGGACATTTGAACCCTGGTCTCCAGAGCTGAACTTCCATGAAATAGATGCTGGGAAAAGATCTTTAGTTTCCCTATGAGTGAAACACAGTGAGAATCTGATTTCATTTGCTGACTGAGAGGTGTGTGTGTGTGTGTGTGAAATGAATGTTTCTCATTTCTGCAGTGAGTTACAGTGCTATATTTCTAGTTATATTAAGAGACTGGAATCACAGATATATTTGTAGCCACACTCAAGAGAGTAGAACTACTGAGACACTTTGAGTGATGAAATAATCCAAAAATCCATACTGGAAATAAAAACACAGTTACAGAAATAATCTGTCTCAGTCGAAGTGAAAATTGTCTGTAATGAAAACATGTAAAGCATCCCTAAATGGGTCACTTCAGAGAGACACAAGGGACCAAGGTGGAATTTACACTCATGTTTTCTTAATAACTGATTGATCTTACAACTCAGTGATTTGACCCTTGTTAGAAGATAGAGATGATCTTGCACATACTAGGTGAAATGTGTAGCCACAGGGTTTAACCAACTTAATAGGAATCATATGACATTCATCTATGTGGTATATCTTGGGAAATCTATTTATTATATGTTGACATGGTACAGCAGTACTGGGTGCTCCAGGCTAAAGAGCAGGAAGATCTTGAAGTCCAGATAAGGCTTCCATCTCAGATTTTCCACTCATGATAATTTCCACTAAATTGCTTCTATTTATCAATAAACACATGGAGCCCAGTTTCTCTTTTTTTTTTGCTGAACTACAATAATATCAGGATATTTACAATGTGCGTGTGTTTTAGCTACAGTGAAGTGTTTTTGACCATGTATACATCCTTGGCAAGCTTACAGGATTACCTGAGAACAATGAAAAATAAATCCATGATATTTGGAAAGAAGCTTATTTAGAGAACTTATGCAACATACTTATGCATTTTAGAGCTTGGCTATGTCATGAAAACTATAATATGTAATGATTGAAAATGGCTTTCATGAGGAAAACCTATCACAAGACTGAGGAACCGTTGGCTTTAAAAATATTTTAGATTTTAGTTCCATTAGACCATGCTGCCGGGGGTTAATAGGATGGCCATCTAGATTCCCAAAAGTCTCCACCCTTGCCTTAACGCACTCACAATTCTAGAGTTCTCATGATAATCATTTCTTGTCATCACATTCTTTCTTATTATTTACTGTAAAATCAGTTTCATCTATGGCAACCTTATGAACAAAATCTCTCCAAGGGCCCTGGTGATCAATATCCCTGCTTAGGTCCAGCTGGCTCGAGTCATCCGCAAACCTTTTGGCTCTTCGCATCATGACATTCATTGCCATAGAAAGGTCATGCCATGATGAATTTGGCTTATACTCAAATCAATACATTTTCCCAGTTTTTTTTGTGGTAAAATTAGGGGGTTTTGTGTCAGGAGCGACTTGAGAAACTGCAAGTCACTTCTGGTGTGAGAGAACTGGCTGTCTGCAAGGATGTTGCCCAGGGGACGCTTGGATGTTTAATGTTTTACCATCCATTTGGGAGGCTTCTCTCATGTCCTCGCATGGGGAGCTGGAGCTGACAGAAGGAGCTCAACCCGCTTTCCCCAGGATTCGAACCACCTACCTGTTGGTCAGCAATCCTGCTGGCACAAGGGTTTAACTCATTGCACCACCAGGGGCTTGGTAAAATTATGTGCCTTGGATTATATTTGGGTTGGCTTATACTCGAGTATATATGGATAAATAAATAAATAATGGAACACTTCTGGTCCCAAGCATTTTGGATAAGGGATGCTCAAGTTGTACCACTCTTTTAACACCACCTGGGACCACCTTCAGTGTCATCAGAATGGATCATCTCTCTCTAGGTCTTATGTTTGGAAAATTGTAATCTTAGGGTGCAGGATAGTTCTCACCTGAATTAGATGGCTATATTAGCAACCAAGGAAAGCCTGTTATTGTTTTTACATTTTCCATGTTGATTGGTATTCCTGGGGTTTTTAATAAAAAGCAGTTAGTTGAAAAAATAGTTTGTTCTGTTTCCTACATCTCACAAATGAACCTTAAAGGGCTGAGAGGTGCTATGAAGGCTTACCAGATGGAGAGGAATAAATTACTAGTATGATTTCGGGTGTATACCTGTATCTTGGCCTTATCTTGATCTTTGCCTTTGTTATTTATGGGCAAAACCCTAAATCCTAAGTTGTTATTCCTGACTACAGCATACCCATTGAATTAATTGGATTCATCTTTGTATTGCCACACAATTCAACAATAGATTCAACAGGTCTTATGTAACTGGGATTAACTAACATGATTGCAAGCTTTTTGCAATGTGTGTGTGTATCTTCATGTGTACTGGAAGTATGCACACTTTCTGTATCTACTTCACACATCCAACGAACTCTGTACAGAAACTTAAATCTGCAAAAAAGGTACTATACCTTCTAGAATCCTTTCTCCCAACAGATGAATGTATTTTTCTTTCTTTTCTTCTTTTCTTTTTTTCAAGAATGGAAAGTGTGCCGACTGGGGATCTCTTGGAAAGCGTGAGTGGATCCCCCATCATTTGGAAATGTGGTGTAATTAAATTAAGAAAACAACCTTGACAACCTCAAATTTCCAGCTTGCTTTTCCATTTGTGACATTCCCCATCACCTCATTTATTTGGAAAATTGGCTGCGGCCCAGCATTAGGAACTTTGAGAAATGATTTAAGAAATCCTTCTGGGAAAGAAGGGAAAAAAAGGTTATAACATGAAAATATTTGTATTAATATTTGCATTCTTGCTGCTTAAACATCATTTTTTGGACTTTATTTAGCGCAGGCTTAACTGCCAACTGTTTATACAGGCTACTGGCTGTTTATTTTAGGTCAGTACACAAGGCTGGGTGTTTATACCAGACTAGTAACAGATTTCTTGTTACTCTGTGTGACTTACAGCTCTAGGAATTGAAGATTCTTCTCATTCATTTTGTTTTTGGAGAGAAACCAGAATCAAGGAATGAAGTAAATAAGCACAGTAAAGCATCTTTCCCCCACAAGATCACATTACAGACACAGTGGTTAATCATATTAGCATCTTGACTGAATGGGTGAATGCTAAATAATGTCAAACAACTCAGCATGACAAATGAGCAGATATTTTTCAGATATGAGCCAAGTTTTGGCTGGCTGAGTGAGAGCTCTTTTGGGAAAGAGGACAAGGAGAAAAAAAGGATATCACTATTGCTAGCATGATATCAGTGCAGAAAAAATTGTGACCATTGGCTACATTAAACAACATCCATTTTGGTATGTTCTCAAAGTGAGCCCATACAATGAAAATCTACAGCTGGACAAAAATATTCCAAAATAGCCACTCCCAAAGACACCAGAACAAGAATACTGATAAATGGAGACCATTGCCTATATTGTCCTGTTTCCTCTGGTAAGTTGGACTAGCCATATGGTTCTGGTCCAACTTACCTGGCCGAACATATTTCCTCTTATTACCCGACAAGAGCTTTAAGATTGGCTGGGAAGGCCCTACTCTTTATCCCAACCTCTTCACAAGCATGACTGGTTAGGACGAGAGACAGGGCCTTCTTAGTAGTGGCCCCTTGGCTGTGGAACTCCTTCCCCAGTAACATCAGGCAGGTGCCAACCCTCCTGGTTTTTCGAAAGAGACTTAAGACCTGGCTTTTTACGTAGATATTTAGTGACTAGGAAACTACAGATGAGACTGTAACAGCTTGAATAATGTACTATGGGTTTTGGAAAACAATTTGGACATGAGATCATGACTCGGCATTTTATATGAGGTTTTTAATCTGCTTGATAGATTGTTATAAGTTTTAATTGTTTATATGCTTAGATTGTTTATATTTTATGAGATGTGTTTTATTATTTACCTGTGTGACATTGAATTTTTGCCAAATTTGTAGGCCGCCTTGAGTCCCCTCTCGGGTTGAGAAAGGCGGGGTAGAAATGAAGTAAGTAAGTAAGTAAATAAATAAATAAATAAATAAAGACAATATTTCACATTTCATTTATCAACACTACTGCTCCTTGATATAAATGTTTTCTCACCGAAGATTGACAATATTTTGAGAAGAAACCATGTCATTAATTAGTAGTGCATACAGAGATGTCAGGAGATAGTGTAGCGTGGTGGCTTGACTGGCTTGGTGGCTTGAATCTCTAAGTATTAAAAATGCAAAAATACACCACTGGCAGTCTTCACAGCATGTGGTATAAGTAAGTAAACTTTATTATCGTCGATGACCAGAACACAGCCTTTTGGCTAAGATCAAGTGTAGTATCACAGCATACAATGATTCCAATGGGTATCCCAGGATTTTTTTATTACTTTAAACTGATTTTGCTCCACTTTAGCCAAAATTTGAGGATATTCCAAAGTTAGTTTGAAACTCCATTGTGTCCCGGGATTTCAAAGGTGTTTAAACAGCTGGATCAGATCCCCTGTCCAAGTATCTACCAGGTGTTCAGACACAGCTCTGCAGACAACGAGCAATGCAGTATTGACACAGAGGAGGTGACAGTCCAGTGGAGCCGATGTAGTCCCAGATTGCCTTGACAATGGCACGGAATGAGATTTACACTAATCTAACTGGTTCACAGTAGATGAGCCCACAGAAGCAAAGTAGAAACAGGAATATTTAACACAAAAATTGTATAGGAAGACTATTCTAGGGCCACTAAAACATTAGTATCCCTTTTCTGAAATGTTTGGGACCCAAAATGTTTTGAATTTTGGATTTTTTTCCAGATTTTGGAGTACCTGTATTTGCATATGTACACATAATGCCATATCTTGGAGATGGAACTCAAGCTAAATATGACATTTGTTTATTTTTACATACACAAAATATGCTTCATTTTGTGAATGAAACAAAGTATGTGTATTTCGAGTCATCCAAAAGTGAAGAGGCTGCTATTTCAGCAACCTGAGTAAGAAATTTCATATTTTGGAGTATTTGGAATTCCAGATAAGGGATGTTCAGTTTGTAGCATGTTTTCCAAATCCTTCTTCATCTTAACTTGAATTGCCTTGGCAACCCTAGAAACTACAGAACAGAAAGTAAAGGAATGAATAAAACAATGGAGCCATGGGATGCTTTCTCTCATGTAACTTTAAGGAGTTCTACTACTTCTATAGTTTAGGGAGGCTAAGAAGCAGATGGGAATATTACACTAGTTCTTTCATATATTTTCTTTTCCTCTTAGGTTGTAATACCAAAGGGTAAACTGAATCTCCTGTTAAGAAATTTAATTAGACTGGCTAATTCTGGATGAAACTCATTATCGTACCTTATAATTAAAACTGGGGTCATGGCATTTGGGTTGGTTAAGCTGTGAATGGAGATGTTCTTCTTTTATCTTTCTTTTGCCATGTTTTCTTTTTCTTTTTTTTTTGCACAGGAGGCAGAGCTTGTGGCTCCAGTGAATTGTTTGTGTTTTAGCTTTTTGAAATCTTCCTGTTAAAAGATGAAAGAAAGTTATTCATGAGGCAACCACCATGGAGTGCTTTCCTGACGATTATACCAGAGAGAAATATCAAGAACAAAAGACAGTTCCAGCCATGCCGGCAGCATTTTCTGAACTTATTTTTGTTTTACAAAGCATTTGACCATCAATGACTTTGAAACTACCGGAGATATGCTTTTTCTCTGAGTGCATGAAAGAAGTAAAATACTGACTTAATGGTTTCATTTGCTCAGTTTTTCCAGCAGCTGCCATGGCAGATATGTCTGAGAGCTCCCCATGGTTATAGCCTGGTTTTCAGAAGCAGTTCTTAAACTTCACATATTACTTTGAAGGGATGAGGATAGCCAGATAATAATTGTGAGACTGTTCCTACCTCTGGATATCCAGCAGTGTGCACTGAACTAGTGTCTCAAGCAAAAAAGGCACAGTACAACCACCATACCTGTTGGACTGGGATCTACAGTTTTTGTTGGGTTGTTTCATCCTTGGACTGCACAATTATCTTGTGTCATCAAGGGCTTTGTCTTTACTTTTCCTACTTGCCACTATCTCCTCAACTTTTGAAGATGTAGCAATGGAATGTCTGTGAGGTAACTTCCTTTTTAAAGGTATTTTTATTGCCCTCGGCTTGGCCATGCGGCCATCCTCCATTGCCTCCTCTACCTTTTACTTTCTTCCAGCGAAGACGCATTTTGTCTCTCTCTCTAGGCATGAATATTTTGACTTTTTATCCTTTTACCTTTCTTAGAAGATGAGATTTAATAAACTAGTTAGCTCCAAGACCTTTTCTATCTAGAATGTATTTCTTTTCTTCAATAAATATTTTTCAACCTAAAGTTCTGACTCAGCAATTCTGTGCCATCCTAAGAATAGATTATCCCAGCTTCAAAGCACGTACGTTTCTGCTGCTTATGAAGTGCACTTCTGGTACTCTGCTATATTTATGGTGGAATCACCCCAATTGAGGATTATTTTCGAGTCTAACAGCTTAAATTCCCCTACAGTTTTACCTACATAGTAGACAAAACATGGCCTCTCTAGATTCTCTGGCTGATTTTATGCTATGCTTCTGACAAGAGTAACCCTGGAGGACCTAACAAATGGCTATAGAGGATATCTCCTTCGGGATTTGCTATGTGGCTTTGTGAATTTGAATGAATCTATGGTGAAATTGGTGGAAGGCATTCATTTCAACAAGGAGGTGCCCCGGTGGCGCAGTGGGTTAAAGCCCTGTGCTGGCAGGACTGAAGACCGACAGGTTGCAGGTTCGAATCCGGGGAGAGGCGGATGAGCTCCCTCTATCAGCTCCAGCTCCTCATGCGGGGACATGAGAGAAGCCTCCCACAAGGATGATAAAACATCCAAATCATCCAGGTGTCCCCTGGGCAACGTCCTTGCAGATGGCCAATTCTCTCACAACAGGACACTCCTGACACTACCAAAAAAATTCATCAAGGTTCATGGTTATTCAGTTTCTTGTTCCCACAGTAACTTCAGGAAGGTATCCCCCATGGATGTGTGTACTTATATAGTTTTAGATCATTATATCATTTCCCCCTTTAGATGGAAATGTTTTTACTTCCTTGTTCTATGAGCAAGAATCTACCAAAACAGAAAACTTCTTCAGTGGTGATGGGCCCATAAACTAAAAAGCCGATGGGGCAAAGGAGCACAGACATTTGGTCAAGGAAAAGGCCATGCCTTTACTGGTGTCAATTCCAAGGCAAATGTTTACTGTCACATGGGGCAGAACTGAATAATTTTGATTGACTTACCTGCCAGTCAAAGATCATTCCATCTGCTGATAATCCACAAGGAGTGGCTGGGGTAGTGAGCTCCTACAAGAGTATCTTCTGCTAAGGGCTCCCCATGGACCATATGGAAGTGAGCCTGGAATGCTTTTCCTTAAGTTTCAAGGTGTTTTATTTATTATGATTTATGATGATTTATGGATGAAAAACCAAAGCCATTTCCACTTATGTATGTTGTCCAAGGCCTTCTTCAAGGGCTAAATAAAATCATAAAAAGAGGCAAAGCGCAGTTGAGCTGGGCCACTCTGTCAAAGCAGGCTCTCTGGCAAGCAGAGATCAGAGGAGGGTTCCTGTCTAGAAAGGGTTCATAGATATTCTTGGTAAGTGGAATAGGTGTAGGACTTGAAGATGCTACTGAACCTGCAGTTCAGTAGTTCATCATCCAAGTTCAGTAGCTCATCAGACAAGAACACTGAGGCATAACAAGGGCAGAGATCTCCAATACAAGGGAATGATGAAACATAGACAAGCTAATTCTGAAATTGGGGTTGGGAGAAAAGGCAGTGGTAGCAGTGCCTACCATGCAATTTTTCATTAACCCCCACAGTTGGAGGACCTAATTGTGTATCTCATCTAACTTTCTTGGGCTATAAACTAGCCAACTACATCAGATGGGGGAGAAGATTATATTACCAGGGTTGAAATGAGATTCAGTTGCCAATCTTCTCATTTTTTTCAACATCACCTGTAAACAAATCATTTTGTTCTTTGCTCCAGGCAGCGTATTTTTGGCCCCAATAAAGAGGAAGAATGAAGGAGATACTATTGTAATTGTAATTTTATAATAAAGCAACCTGGTCTGCAATGCACAACTTCTTTGTTAACATTTGGGAATCTTTGAGTTAAAGGGGAAAATACATGAGAATCTTTGTAGTAACACTATAGCATTATTCACCAATAGAGTCACCAGGTTGCTTGGCTTCTGTTATATGCCACAACTGATGATCATCAGATTAACAGTTCAGGGTAAATCAGATCCAAACATTCCTTTGTGGTTAAACTGTTAAGCATTCCATCTGTCTTCTTACGAGTTCTTGCAACATGTGTTGCTGCAGGAGTGTTGAGTCAGTAATTTCACATCACCACAGTTAAATTAGGTTTGTGGGCTCCAGAAAAACATTTGGTGCTACTGTGCCCATAAACACCTACCCTGTAGGGGGAAAGCTATAGGTTGTGTCCTAGATGGTTTTATATTTCACAATGAAGAACCATTTAGATTTGTGGCCAAATTCATGGTAAGCTGCTAACAATATTGAAATAGTACACAAATAGTTTTGCTGATGATCTGCAAGACTCCACCTTGTAAAGAAATAAAAGTTAACTGAATAATGTCTCACATGATCTTTGAAGGTGGGTCTTATTCTGTAACTCTGTTTTTCTTTGGAATTTCTTCAGCCACGGGTTTAGATGGAAGTATGCTTAACCCAATACTCCAATGTTTAATGCTCCTGGTCAAGGTGCTGTGCTGCATTTAAGGCCATTTATTCTCTTCTACAGTATTTTGCTAATCTATCTCCTCATTGATCTGAGGCCACAGATATACCCTTTCCCTACCAGGGTGGCTGAGCTCAAAGGACATTTGTGTGTGTGTGTGTGTGTTTTAAATCTTTACACCATGCTTGGTAGAATGATCAGCATCATTAGAGAATAAAAAGAGTCACTGAGGATCAAACCAGTGATAGTCCAGATGTCTCTGGGGGCTCTTCCAGAGAGGGCTAAATCCCAGGAGACCTGGGATATTCAATCCCAGTTCCCTATGTGATTTAGTCCCCACATCTCCCTCAAGATCTCTTCAGTAAGTTTTATAGAGAAAACGGGGAGCTGGGAGGGAAGGGTGGGGTGCCCAAAGAACTGGGATAGAACCCAAGGAACTGGGATGGCAATGGAGATTGACCCCCAGGATCGTGAATTGCAGTCCCAGGAGTCAATCCCCACAATTCCCACCTGGAAGAATCAGGACCTTACATTAAGGTACAGCTTTTTCCAGGTGTCAAATTAATCCCAGTTTACTCCGATTGATCCAGGTTTACCTGATCCATCACAAGTTTGGGGTCTATGTGGAAGGGCATTGGGAGGTTCAATAGAAATTATCATCATTTCCATCTTCACTGATGTTGCTATTTTTGCTTTCTTCTGGGGGGTATCCTCTCTATTTGTTAGGTCCCCCAGGGTGACTCTGTGCAAACTTCTGCCAGAAGCATAGCATAGAAAGGATGTAACAATATATATGTATTGCAAAAGGGACATGGTGGTGTATATGTTTATAGATCTATCAACAGAGATATATAAATATGCATATCTAAGTACATATGGTGGCAAGTATCTTAGGTTTTTTTTCAAGCTGTTAACTTTCTATCACAGAAAGCATTTTAATTGGTTGTGTTGTATTCTGCCTTTTATTGTCAATCATTGTTTTAAATAAAATTGTTGAATTGCTTTGAAAACTTCAGTTTTATCCATTAGTTAACTCTAGTTAACTGTATTTTGGTTCAATATATTGTTTTTGCTGTGAGACCTATATGGAAAGAATAGATGAAGAATATAAAAACAAGCTGAAGTCAAAGTACTTTTGGTTCTGATCGCTTTGCTTATCCCCTGACCAGCCTTCTTCTGTGGTACACAATAATTTTCTTCCCTGCCTTCTCAATTTCACTAGCCACTGCCTCTAAGATTTTAACTTTGCTATTTTAAAAAGAGGAATGTACATTTACAGCTCTACATTGTTGTCCCAACCACAGTCTCAACCATTCAGTTTTGATTTGGTGATTATCTTTTTGTATCTTTTCTTTCATGTAGATGGAAACTGTGGTGGTGTACATCTTTTAATATTCTGATCATCATGTATAATGCACAAACAAACAAAAAAGAAAACAGTGGAAATTTTGTGATGTCATGTTTCAGAAATATGTCATTTATTAGTACAAAAGGCTGCTCGGGCTAATTTGGAATTCCAGGCTGCAAAGTGTGTGAGGGAAGCTGAACTTAGCTTAACAATATGAGCAGGCTTATATTACACCAGATTTGAGAAGCACACAATACAAGAATCTTTGGTTTCCAAAACGTAATAGCAGGCTTCTTTCTAAACATATTCTCTCCCACTGTGTCCATGAGAAAGGGTAATTTATGTGGCTGTACTTAATATGTTCTTCAAAGGTGCAAACCTGTAGAAACTGGATTAGTATGTTGACTCCATCAATTAACTTTAATCTAATATCCTGCCCATTTAAATTAGTATAAACATTGGGCGATTGGGTTAAGGGAAGGGAGTTAAACTGGAAAAGATTTATTTAAGGATTAGTGTAGTAGCTAAACTAGAATTCAATCCAGGAAGTAAACATCCCAGCAATGTGGGTTGCAGGGGAAACAACAGGGTGAAGCAAAGATTAGCAGCTCAAAACAATATAGCAAATGCCAGGTTATTTATTGGAAGGGAGAGGAGTTTTTTTATCCATTGTTTTTCTTTTACTACAAAACTCTATGACAGAATCAGCATCATAGTCCTATGGAACTGACTCAATTTTCCCCCTTTATATTGTTGGGGATTTCTATTCATATGTTAAAAATGCAACACACTAGCTGAAACGTGACAGCAGTAATTAACATTTGTGCTAATAAGATCATTGCATGGTTTGGAGATTAAGTAAAGCCCCCCCCCCCCCCCCCCCGCCGCCGCCTCTTGCTAACAGTTATCGAAGCACAGGATGGGTGGCTTTCATTTATAATACTCCGCTCTGCATTTAAGAAGCCCTTATATGAGCACAGGATAGTGTGGAAAAGTAGCTCTGGACTCCAAATTTCATAACATAGCAACTATGCCAGCTAGGGGATACTGGAACAAAATCTGCCACTGATTTGCATGTCGGGTTTGTAACCAACACTGTTGTGGTCTGAGGAACCATAAGGATTTTATTACACAAAGCAGATAAACAGGGATTGCAGGTGGATGCTATCACATAATGCTGTGTGCATCCCGCTGCCAGTCTGCCTTCTCCTCATAATTATTCCACCTCTTGCTAACAATGGGTTAAACCAAGGGAAGTGTGTGTGTGTGGGGGGGGGGGGGGGAAGCAGAGAGGACACGTAAAACCCATTGATAACTCACAATCCAGCAGCGTTCCTGCCAACTACCTTGGTGCAATGAAACCATTCTCCTTTTGTTCTGGCAATTAATTGACATCAGAGAGTGGCATTCTCCCCCCTCTCCCTATTCCTCTTGATATTTCCAAGCTGTCCATTTTCCATTTATTTTATATGTTAATGTTATATATTTTCCTATTTTTAATACTTGGGCATAAAAATGTACAATTATAGAACAGCTAAGTATGGAAAAGTGGGGTTGAGAGGATATGCAGAAGTATAATCACAGTCCCATAAATTGCTGAATCAGTGCCATTGTACAATTGAAGATAGGTGCAATATCGAAAGTGCTCAGTCAGGTATGTATCCACTCTTAATGACAGTGCAACTGCAGTAGAATAGCTGGTTCATGTGATAAAGCCCTAAGTGGCAGTCATCTTTAAATGTTAGTAACATTCTCCAAATCAAGGGCCAATACTTACAAAACATGCTTCTTCCTATCACTTATAGGTAAAAGCCATATTCTTATTTACAGGGAACAGGTCTACTGAAAAGTTCAGGAGTAAAATGCCCTCCAGCCCAAATATTCCATTACAGTTCAACAGACTGCTATTGGATTCAAATTTGCCCATTAAAAAAAGGAAAATCTGAAATGAAAGAGGGTGTTGGGAACAGCTGGAAAGAAACTGGCTTATCAAGGTGTTGTTGAAAAGTTTAGCACAATGCAGATACTTTTTCTCAAACATGTGTAAATTCAGGTTTTTGTTGTTTTCGTTGTATGCTTCTCCAAAAGATTGAACCCCAAATTGCTGGGGGGAAAGTCTCCTATCTGAACAAAGCTTAGCCTTCATGCATTTTAAGGCAATTATTCCACATTTTATGTAACCCTTTAAAAAAATTCTGGAGATGATTTTTGAAATTAACTATTACTGAAATCCACACACTGTGGCCTAACCATGTAACTGGCATCAACTGACATCTTCTTTTTTTTTTGGCAGATGTAGAAGAGCAAACCAAAGGCTTGGCTAGCAACCTTGAAGGCACAACTAAAGATTGACTTCAGTACTGTGGCTTTTGCAGGACAGACAGGCAGGCATATGTCAGTGCTAGGAGTATGTTCAGAAAGAGAGCAGAGATATTTTAGATTGCAAATCCTTCAGTGTTCCAGATTTGGCATTCTGGAGAATCTTCTTTTCCTTTTTAACCATAGCATATCTCAACTCCTGTAAAATAAGTTCAAAGTATAAAGGTAGCTCACATTCAATTAACTCAGTAGGAGAGTGGAGATAATTTTGCCCTTCTCATAGACTCAGGCCAAAGCAAACTGCTGCAGTCTCTCCTAACTTGTGTGTTCTTCCACATTTATAACTTTTGCCAATTTGACACAACTCTGCCGTTGATTGGTGACACGTAGGGCTGGGCGGTTTCGTTTCGTTAATTCGTAATTCGTTAATAATTCGTTAATTTTTTCAATTACAAAACGATAACGAACCATTCTGGAGCAATTATTAAAAAAATTAATTTTCAAAAATGTTTTGTAAATGCTTCGTATTTCGATATTGTATTCGTTTCGTTATTGTTTTGAGGTCGTTTCGTTATTATTTCCGCATGTCTGGGCCAGTTTTATGGTTTAATTAGTGAAAAAAAATTATAATATCACACCAACAGTCAACAACAGAGGGAGAGGGAAGCTTCAGAAGGTTTTGGAGGTTTTTTAGCGTATTTCGCGGTCGCGTCCACCATTAACGAATCGATTCGTTATTGTTTCGGAAATCGATTCGTTAATTTTTTACCATTTACGAAATTTCGTAAATATCGAACTTTTTAAAAAGAAAATTTTGTAATTATTTTAAATATCGAAACAAAAAAAACCCCCAAATACAAATCGATTTTAGAAACAAATTTTTCCGTTGTTACCCAGGCCTAGTGACACATGCCCCTGTTTTCATTTGTGAAACACTGGAAAGTCTGAGCTGCAAATGCCATCGTTAGGTCATGATGCCCACACCGCTCTAGATTTCTGCTCTGAAATGACTGCTGAGTTCTTATAGCTGTATTTGCTCCTCTGTTGATCCTTTTTTTGTTGTTAAAACTATGGTTATAGTCATCCCTACATATTTGTGTTTTAATTTTTATGGATTTGATTTAAAATGTTCTCTCTAGGTCTAGATTCTCCAGCATGACACTATGGTCAACTTTATCCATCCTCTAGCATGACATTATAATCAGCTTTCTCCAGACATGGTAGATGATCTAGAGCAGTAGTTCTCAACCTGTGGATCCCCAGGTGTTTTGGCCTATAACTCCCAGAAATCTCAGCCAGTTTGCCAGCTGTTAGGATTTCTGGGAGTTGAAGGCCAAAACATCTGGGGATTAGAATCACTGATGTAGAGATTTCCAGAGAGAATACCTCTCTAGAGCCCTTTAGATCATCCAATGCAATTCCACAGTCAGCTTCCAGCAGATGCTGACCAAAGAATTGTGCTGGGAGACCTAGAAATTCTAGAGCAGTGGTTCTTAACCTGTGGTTCCCCTAATGTTTTGGCCTTCAACATTTGCTGGTAAACTGGCTAGGATTTCTGGGAGTTGTAGGCCAAGTCACAGGTTGAGATTTGCAGTTGTAGGCCAAGTCACAGGTTGAGAACCACTGTTCTAGAGAAATGTTCTCTCAAGTAAAAGAAAATAGCAACATGTTATTAGTTTTTGCACTTTTATAGGGGACTGTGCTCCTACTACCTGTAAAATAGAAAATAATGACCGATAAGGTAGTGAATGTCTGTATATCAATATATCAGTCAACAGAAAGTACAGTCCTGTGGTTCTTCTTCATGCATCAAGATGGTTAGCAAATATTTCCTTTCCCGAATTGCCTTTCATTTTAAATGACTGAACAAATTGCCCAATAATGTCATAGATTTTTTTAAAAAGTGCAATGTGAAAAACCGCCTCTTAAACCTAACGAGTTATATGAAGTCATCCAGTTTTAAAAGACTCTCTCAAAGAGGTAATTTAATTCAAATAAGGTTATATACTACCAGCTTCAGTGGCTTAAAACATTTATAGAGTGAGTAGCAGTATCGTTCCATTGCCCTAGGTTATTCTACAGACTAAAAGGCACTCTGAGAGAATGCTTAAGAAAAATGCAATGTGGGATAGCGGTAGGTGGGAGCCTTTTTAAAGCTCAGCAGCCACAATTTAATAGGGAATAGAGAGTCGGTGTGACAGCCAGTGTGATGTAGTGGTCTGAACATTGGAAACAATGTTTTGAGTCCTGTTTAGTCATGGAAACCCACTGGGTGGCCTGCACTGAGTGTCAGATGATTGCAAATATCACTATGATAGGGGTGCCATAAGTTAAAAACCATTTAAAAGCACACAACAAAGGAAAATAACAAGTTGGAGGAAGCACTGGTGTATGTTTCTTAGAGCCACCTATAATGAGAAAACAACTGCCATACGTTCTGGCTATCTCAGTGGTTCTCAACCTTCCTAATGCCGCGATCCCTTAATACAGTTACTCATGTTGTGGTGACCTGGGACCATAAAATTATTTCCATTGCTACTTCATAACTGTAATTTTGCTACTCTTATGAATCATAATGTAAATATCTAATGCAGTTTCTCAAGTCGCTCCTGACATGACAAAAAAAAAAAATCTAATATGTAGGATGTATTTTCATTCACTGGACCAAATTTGGCACAAATACCTGATATGCCCAAATATGAACTCTGGTGGAGTTTGGGGAAAATAAACCTTGACATTTGGGTGTTGTAGTTGTTGGGATTTATAGCTCACTTACAATCAAAGAGCATTCTGAACCCTACTAATAATAGAATTGAGCGAAATTTTCCACACAGAACCCCCAAGATCAACAAAAAATACTGTTTTCTGGTGGTCTTTTTGTCGACCCCTCTGACACTCCCTCACAACCCCTCCCCCAGGAGTCCTGACCCCCCAGGTTGAGAAACACTGCTCTATTTTGGGGGGGGGGATTTTCGAGCTGTGGCTGCTTGAATCCTTGGATGCCGAATCTGTGGATACCTGGGTTGTCCACTCTGCTTGAGAGATCCTAATAAGTTTAACTGGCATGGAACTTTAATCTTCAATTTATTTCTCATTGTGCCTTGAGAATTATATTTCAGTGAAATGCACATTAGAAGTTTATATGAGAAAATTCTGAATATGATAACAGACCAAACATCTCAGAATTGAGCCATTATGTTTAAAGTGGTATCAAATAAACACAGTTCAGATTCAGCATTTTTTGTGAGAAAAATCAAAATAACTGGATTATGTTACCCTGAAATATTAAACCATGCACTATTGTTCTTTGCATGCCCTATGATTCCTCAAATATTATAACTGCAGGTACCAACATTCCCAAGTGCTCCTAGAAAGCCTGATTCAAATTTTTGTTGGACCTTTTTCAATTTACTGTCTGAAATGGACCAGATACAATTAGAATCTGACAACATTTTTAGATACTTCTGGAATCTGCAGCAACTCTAGTCTGCGGTTCATTAAAACAAAATCTACAGGGACTAAATTGTGACATGAATCATTCAAGCATGTGAGAGAGTAAAGGAAGTAAGAGCCTTGTTGAAAACACACAGAACTGCCTGGTCTACCTTGGCTTTAATCAGTGAATATATAAGAGTAAGCAGATGTTCCTTGCTTGCTTATTTCCCCATGGAGCAAATATGTGGGGGAATGGAAAGAGCCCTGCCTCAACTCCCACATCCCTTTTATTCATTGGCAAGTGATGCTGAGGTCTTACAGATGTGCCACAAATGGCAGCTTCTGTCTTCTGGCCAGAAGAAATGAAGAAGACTCTCCCTGAAATAGTCTCAAAGCCCAATCCTAGATACAAATGGCAAAATGGTTTGTCTATGACAGCTATGGCAAATGTCACCCACATGGGCAACACATAGGAAGGCTTTGTGGCCATCCTAGAGAGTGGTTCTTTTTTTAATGTACCCTTTTGTTCAAAGGTGGGCAAAAGTGTGGAACCACATAGGGAGGCCAAGACTGCTTTTGAGGCCTTTGTTCAAAGACATCCTCACTTAGGATGGAAAATAAAATACAGTGGACTCTTGGTGTCTGTTGAAGTTTGGTTGCAGAAGCCCTCAAAACTATGGATGCTCAAGCCCCATTACATGTAAAGCATATATAGAACTGGCAAAGTCAAAGTTTTTTGCATTATATATATGTGTGCGCGTGTGATATATCTGTAAACTAGAGAGAGAGAGAGAGAGAGAGAGCTCTTAATTGTAGCTGTCTAAACATAGAAACTTGTTATCTTATGTTTGATTAATCAGTGTTAGAATATATATTTCATTTATTAAAACATTTGAATTTAATCTTCCAGGGTGGCTTTCATTGGCCTAGGACTCTGACTGTTCCTAAGCTCAATTGAATTTCATTTGATTTAGGCTGTATCCACACTGCAGAGTTATAGCAGTTTGACAGTTCATTAACTGCCATGGTTCAATGATATGGGGTTCTGAGATTTGCAGTTTTGTGAGATATTTAGCCATCACTGTCACAAAGCTCTGGTGCCACAAGAAACTATAAAGCCCAGGATTCCATACCTTTAAGCTATGGTGGTTAAAGTGATATTAAACTGCATTAATTCCCATGGAGTGTACGTGATTGCAATTGTTTAGACTCCTATTTATGAACTCATCAGATGGACTTAGTTTTGACAGCATGCTATAGATCTTCTATAGTTTTATGTTGGGGCCTGCCAGCTCCCATCAGACAATGCTGAATTACTTCCTGTGGGGTTCCATTGTAAAACTATAGAAGATCCAGTGCATGCCGCAGTTTGAGATGCTCCTCCCCCACCTCCCTAGTGGGATGTGGCAACCGTCAAGTTGGGCGATGCAGAGCGTGGGGCGACTGGTTCCCCCGCCAGACACCGCTGGATTTTCTACAAAGTGTGGTGATTCTGGTAGCCCATGTGAAGAGGTCCTTACTGGATAAGAGAATTTGACTGATGTATTTATCTGCAGTGAAAACCAGTTTTCAGCTTGTCTGCATTCCCTCTGACCTTCTTTGGAGGCTTTTTCACCTTGTCATTGTTTATCCATACAAGTACAATCTAACTTCTATTACAACTTTATTGTTTGCTCTTTATTCACTTGTCTCCTTGTCAGTTTACATGAACTTGGTCAGAGTTTACAGCCCCTTTAATTCTCACTTAGGTAGGACTTCTGCATTTTAAAGGAAACTTTTTCCTTTTTACAGTTTCCTTGACGTTGCTCATAAACCACGGGGTGCTCTTCAACATGCTTGTACCTTTTCAGCCTGCTGTACAGTATAGTGATTGTGTATAAACCTCAAAGCTTCTTTTTTTTCAATTCTCTTCTATAGAGAAGTCAGCTTTTTTTGACCAGATTCTTGTTCTTGTCAACATGGTGCAAATACCAAATTTGAAGGCTGCCTGGTGGCTCTTCTGTCCTCTTATGGACTCTCATTCCTTGTTGGGGATTCTACATGGACCCTTCATCCTGTGACTGATCTGGATGTGGAGTTGGGAGGGAGTCCTTACCTCTAGCCCTAGGCTGCTGCAGAGGTGAGAAGGAATCCTGACTGTCTACTGCATCAAATCCAGTTTGGTGCTGCTGGTCAGCCACCCTTACCATCTCCCTCTTGTTCTTGTTGTAGAGGCAACTCATCACCTGGAGTGACATTGGTCAGGGCACCAGAGTGGGGTGGGAGAGGAGATCGGGGAGAAGAGGAATTATCTTCACTTTTCCCTTCTTTCTCCAGTTGCCTTTGCACTCCAGCTGACATCACTGCAATGAGCAATGGTCACCAGCCATTTTGTGCCAGTGGTCACCACTACAATGAGAACAGGAGGACGATGATCAGTGCCATCCTGTGTCTCATGAGTTCAAGGAATATGAGAAGACCATGTAAACAGTTGTGAACGGTTCTGTCTTGGAACTAGCCCAACTGTTTACGGGGGCCTGAATTTGCAGTTGACTTTGGATTCTTGGGAAAACTCTGGAACAACCCAAAACTTTTTAAAAACATGGCTCAAAACTGTGTTAAACGGCCGTGGCTTGCATTAACCTGAATCATCTCCATGTATCGTGTGGCCACCATGGCGCTGATGCACCCTCCCACCTCTTCACAATAAAGTTTCTATGTGAACGTGCCCCTTGGTTTTCTGGTTGTAATAGCAACCAGCTATTAGCCCTCACTTAAAAATTCACCCCAATGTCTCATACGTTTTCATATTTTGGGGGTTGTAAGACAAGCTATCATATTTAACACTTCTATGTAAGGCTGTGAAAGCTGTACACTGAAAAAAACGGATAGGAAGAAAATCAATGTATTTGAAATATGGCACTGGAGAATAGTTCTGGATATTGTGGACTGCTAAAAAGACAAATTAATGAATATTAGAGGAAAAACAAACCTAAACTCTCCCTAGAAGCCAAGATGACTAAACTGAGACTGCTGTATTTTGACCATATCATGACAAGACAAGACTCACTACAAAAGATAATAATGCTCAGGAAGGTAGAAGACAATAGGAAAAGAGGAAGACAGCATTACAGATGGATAGACTCAATCAAGGAAGACATGTCCTTGAATTTGAAATACCAAAGCAGGATGGTTAATGCTAGGGTGACTTGGAGTCTTTTCTTCATAGCATTGTCATAATCAATGTCAACTTAACAGCAGGTAACAAGGAATTCTGAGTGATAATTCACTGATAAAGGTTTTCCTTACACTACACAATTATAGTATCATTGTACTACTATAATTGTTATGACTGTGTCTTATAAGTTGAGGGATTTGTGGTTTGTTGTAGCACTAGGGTTTTCAGGCAAATAATTGGAAAGACCTAACGAAATGACAAATCCTAGAATTCCATCATATGCAGTTATAGTGGAATCAGAGTGCTTCCAACATTTCACAGATTTAAACTGAAAAACGTGTGATCAAGCAACACCTGAGTTTGGTCAAGTTGCTAATGAGAAGCAACACACAATCAAGGAAAGGTTGTGGGAATTTTTTATTGTCTGAGTCTACAGGGAAGGCCAAGATTCTGCCTCCTTCTGTTCTTTCCTTCTTGCTGGGTGAGAACTTTGAATTGAGTTTCTAGCATCTGAAGCAATCAGAGAACAAAGGGAGAAAGTGAAGGATGAGAGAGAAACTGGGATATTTTGAAAGCAGCTCAAAAGACGGGATGACAGAACATTAGGATTGTCACTGTCAAATTGAGAGAACTGGAGGGCATGCATTTCTATGATATGAAAGAGACCCCTGCCCCCACATGGGGATATCTAGCACTGGGATGTGTTTATTAGCTCAACTAAGGCCCTGGGGTCTTGACCAGAACCTTTGCATTGTTGGTGCTTGACTTCCTGCCCCCCCCCCCCGCCTCTCTTCCTTTTGTTGGGTTTCTTTCTTTCTGGAGACAAACTAGTTGTGTTATTTCATTTTCTGGTAAACGTTTTGTGCTTCTGGTATACAATATATGACGGGACCAGGGGCAAACCTATTAACATAGGATTATCACATATTATCATAAGAGGTAGATTGCTCTTACTCTAAGGCTGGTTTGGCATTCCATGATATTTTGTCAACTTGGGAGGCCAGCCTGGGAGGGCAGCACCACTGAAATTCTGTCTCTTCTGTTATCTCACTGGATGGCTATGAGCAACTCATTATCTCCCTGCTTCATTATCACTGGAATAATAATGACTTGCCCCACAAGATCAAGATACTGGTGAAAATGATACAGATGTGTCATGCCCCTCTGGAAGTGTTTTGACCCTGTCAATAGGCAATGTTTAGTGGGAGGGTTATTGGAGGTACAGACCATAATATGATATGAAAGATGCATAATCTAAGTTTTCATTTTGCTCAACCATATGAATATAAAATTTTGGTAGGAGAACTAGTCAGGAACTTGTGTTCCATTTGGTTTAGATGTGTTTGCCTTGTTGTTATGTGCCTTCAAGTCATTCCTGATGTATTGCAACTCTAAGGCAAACCTATCATAGCATTTCTTGGCATTATTTGTTCAGAAAGTGTTTGCCTTTTTCTCAGGATGCATGGTGTAATTTGCCCAAGGGGACTCAGTGGGTTTTCAAACCTGGTCTCCAAAGTTATTATCCAATGCATAAACCACTACATCACACTAACTATCCACATTCCAAATTTGTCTAGGCCACTAAATTGCAAAGAAAGATATCTAAGTCTTAAGAATTTTGTTATATACTGTACACAGTTTTAAGTGATGCAACCTGTCTTTCCATAGCTGTTTTCTTCTGATTTTTTAAATTGCCATCTCCACTCTCTCCTCTATTCACTCTGCCAATCCTAGTTCCAAGGTGTAGAGAAATGTTTATTATAGAGTGTTTATTATACTGTATTTAAACTGTATTTATGTATTACATTTATTGCCATGGCCTAGCTGTGAGGGATAGGTTGCCATGGTGACAAGACAAAGCCTCAGAGGAGGTGGGCGGAGCTTAAGGAGAAAAGGTTTGAAAGTGGCAGTTAAGCTTTTGTCCGGTGGATGAGACCCGGGGAAGAGGAGAGCCAGTTAGGGCTCTGTTGTGAAGCTGTGAGAATTCAGTAGTTCCTAGAATTTGTGAATATTTCTTCAGCAAGAGAGCTGAAGGTGTTACCTTGTTAGATTGCTTAGGTTAAAAGAATCTAACAGAGGGGGTCTTCAGGATTGCCAGTAAGGAAAGACTGGTGATCAGTGGTTTGTTCCGAGTATAGGGCAAACAGTGTGGACATTCACAATAGGGAACTCTGAAGTAGTATAAGCACTTCACTAAAGAAGAAGTTTGTAGAATTGTATCATCAGAAGCATGTATCTCAAACCAGCCATTTTGTAACATCAAGCCTTGTGCCAAGTTCAAATTCTCAAAACTGCAACAATTACGTTCTGTTAACAATAAAACTTGTTCTCTTTGTATTTCAAACCTGCCTCCTCCATTGCTTTTATGCTTGGTGCATTCTACACTACCAAAGTCACCTCACAACACAACTAAAGATAAACAGAGACATAATCCAGCGTCTCTAAACATATTGGTGGCAGCTTAATTGATATTTAAAAAAAGGTTCCTCACAGAATATTGGTGGCATTAAAGAAGATTACTACTTCCTCACATAATTTTGGTGGCATCTAGTGAGATTAGCGCTGCTTCTTTACATTTTTGTTGACAAGCGGTGGGATTAACGCTTCTTTACACAAGGATAGGGGTAAATGGATATAAATAAATAAAATACATAAATAATAACATTCTCGGCATCAACCCTTTGAAGGTATAGGATCAGCTAAGTCACCAGAGCAAGACAGGTGGTGTATCTTTATCCTATATTGGAGTGCCATGGTGATCAAGTAACAATCAGCCAGTAGTATCAAGAGAAATGGGGGAGGGCAGCAAGAAGAGAGATAAGAAATTATGTAGACACTTAATTTATTCTGAATAAGCAAACTTGGTAGATGCAGGGAATGCTGTGGATGTAGCGTATCTTGATTTCGGCAAGGCCTTTGACAAGGTCCTTCATTACCTTCTGGCAAACAAACTAGTTAAATGTGGGCTAGGCAATGCTACTGTTAGGTGAATTTGTAGTTGGCTAAGTGACCAGGCCCAAAAGGTGCTCACTAATGGTTCCTCTTCATCCAGGAATGAAGTGCTGAATGGGGTGCTGCAGGGTTCGGTCCTGGACCTAGTACTGTTCAATGTCTTTATAAATGACTTAGATGAAGGTTTAGAGGACATAGTTATCAAATTTGCAGATGGCACCAAATCAGGATGGATAGCTATACTCCAGAGGATATGATCAGAAAAGGGACTGAATAAAGGACCTCAGGCACCTAAGCTAGAAGACAAGAACACTGTTGGGGACCTTACAAATTATGGAAATAACAACTATAGGAATCTGAGCTACATGTTTGTCTTATGGGATAGAAGGCAAGGAGCAGTCTGTTTTACAAGGCACTAGGATTAAAATGTTTTGAAAACCATTGACCCTATTTCCCAATCTAATGAGTGGGGTAGGCAAATTATCAACATAATGCAGATTAAAGAGCTGGGCCAAACTAAAAAAATGAATTTCAACAAGGAGAAATGTAAGATACTACACCTAGGAAGAAAAAAAAGGAAATGTAAGATACAGAATGGGGGATGCTTGGCCCAACAACAGTACATGTGAAAAAGATCTTGGAGTCTTCATAAACAAGTTAAGCATGAGCCAATAGTGTGATTGAGCAGCTAAAAACCCAATGGGATTTGGGGCTGTATCAAAAGGAGTATAGTGTCTAGATTGAGGGAAATCATGATGCCTCTTTATTCTGCTTTGGTTAGACTTCACCTGGAATACTGTGTCCAAATTTGGGCACCACAGTTTAAAAGAGATATTGACAAGCTGGAAGGTGTCCAGAGGAGGGCAACTAAAACGACAAAGGTCTGGAGACCAGGCCCTTTGAGAAGCGTCACAAAGAACTGGCTATTTAGCCTGCAGAAGAGAAGGTTGAGAGGAGACATGATAACCATGTATAAATAGGTGAAATAATGCCACGAGGAAGAGGCAGCGGATTTGTTTCTGCTGCCCTGGAGACTAGGACTCAGAGCAATGAGTTCAAATTACAGGAAAGGAGATTCCACCTGAATAATCAGAAGAACTTGCTGACTATAAGAGCTGTTCTGCAGTGGAACTCTTTGTCTTGGAGTGTAGTGGAAGCACCTTCCTTGGAAGCTTTTAAACAGAGGCTGGATGGCCATCTGTCAGGGGTGCTTTGATTGTGCCTTTCCTTCATGGCAGGGGGTTGGATTAGATAGCCCATGTGATCTCTTCTAACTCTGTGATTCTTTGCAAGCTCCGAGTGTAAAACAATACAGCTGATGAACTCACCAGTAAGTTTTACAAACCTGCTTTGCTTGTTTTAATCCATAATGTCAGCCGTTTCAAGTTGAAATGTAGATCATTTATTTAATAGATACACATAGGGTTGCTGCCTGCTTCAGCCACATACTTGGGCTTCTAAATACCATTTATCATAGGAAAATAACTGCCAATGACACTATGCAGTTTCTGAAACAGATGAATACTACCCATAAACATTCCTTCTCTGGATTTAATGCAGGCAGCAAAGGTCAAAACTCATGTCAATTAATATATTCCAAGCCTGAAGAAAATACTTCCTATTGCTATTCTATCTGTCTTTTTTCTTGATTTAAAGGGGAACTTCATTTTAAATACTGAATTTAACTGGAAGGGAAAAGAAACTAGACTCTCAAAAAGTTCTCTCTCATGCATATTTATCTCAGAACTGTGTATTAAATTGTGGGTATTTGAAAAGAATGGTTTCTGGTGAAGACACAGTCAATGAAGCAATAATTTTGTAGCACATGTGGATAACTTTTTAACAGATTGCTAAACACCATTGTTGACTCAGTTGACTTGGGAACAATTCTCCAAAACTCCACAAGATGGAAAAATCACATTTTGTATCCCTCAGAGTGGAATATATTACTCAGATTTGACTGGCTGCGCAAATATTACATATTACACGGCCTTGTAAATTAATTTAGCTTGAAACAGAACAGCTTGGATCCAGTTTTAGTCATGCTTCGAGTTGATCCATTGAAGTCAGTGGACAAATTAGTCATGACAGAAACTTCATTGGTTTCAGTGGGCCATGGTTAAGGCTGGATTCAACTCAGCACCAGCAGATGTGAACAGCTTGATACAGGAGCTCCCATTTAGAACTGGTATGACACATTCCAGAATTCCCTAATTCCACTGACTTGTATGACACTAGCCAGAATCCCCTAATCAGTTAACTTGATTGTTTGATTCTGAGAGCTGTCATGAAAAACAAAACCCTGGACATTCCAGATATATAAACCTCACTTGCCGAGTTTCCAACAGACCTCACCACCTCTGAGGATGCCTGCCATAGATGTGGGCAAAACATCAGGAGAGAATGCTTCTGGAACATAGAATCATAGAGTTGGAAGAGACCTTGTGGACGATCCAGTCCAACCCCCTGCCAAGAAGCAGGAAAATTGCATTCAAAGCACTCCCAACAGATGGCCACCCAGCCTCTCTTTAAAACCCCCCAAAGAGGGAGCTTCCACCACACTCTGGGGCAGAGAGTTCCACTGCTGAATGCCTCTCATAGCCAGGAAGTTCTTCCAAATGTTCAGATGGAATCCCCTTTCTTGTAGTTTGAAGCCATTGTTCAGTGTCCTAGTCTCCAGGGCAGAACAAAACAAGCTTGCTCCCTCCTCTCTATGACTTCCTCTCACATATTTATACACGGCTATCATATCTCCTCTCAGCCTTCTCTTCTTCAGGCTAAACTTGCCCAGTTCCCTAAGCCGCTCCTCATAGGGCTTGTTCTCCAGACTATTGATTATTTCAGTCACCCTTCTCTGGACACCTTCCAGCTTGTCAATCTCTCTCTTCAACTGTGGTGCCCAGAATTGGACACAGTATTCCAGGTGTGGTCTGGCCAAGGCAAACCAGAGGGGTAGCATGTCTTCCCTGGATCTAGACACTATACTCCTATTTATTCAAGCCAAAATGCCATTGACTTTTTTTCTGCCACATCACATTGTTGGCTCATGCTTAACTTGTTGTCCACAAGGACTCCAAGATCTTTTTCACACGCACTGCCATACAGCCTGGAAAACTCACAGCAACCGAAACATCCAAACTCAAAACAGCATGGAGACTGCTTTTTATCATGGGGGACCTGCTTCTGGACCTTTGTGAAAAAGAAAGGCAGGCATTTATGGAAGGATAGCTGCAGTATTGACCTGTATAGGTCATCTACATAAAAGGGTTTTTTTTTGTCAATGCATTAATTGGTATCCACTCAGTGCCAGGTTAAACACTGAAACAAAGCAAATGGTACAGCCTGTTCCATTACAAAGTACAGCTATCACACCAAACTCTTAGTGCATATACTTAAAGCTAACATACTAAAAAAAGAGAGCGCTATCAAGATTTCTCCTTGATAAAATCCACTTTTCATGTGCAGAGAAACTGGAAAACCAATGGTGCATTTGTACGCATGGTCCCTGGCATGAAGTTTGTGGTGCTACAGTCTTGTAAGGACTGTACCACATTCCTCTACTGAACATTTCAATTGACATTTGACTGAACCCCAGTTTGTGTGGTTAACAGTCCTTTTCTGATATTAATGTCGAATCCAGCAAAGCACAATGAATCCAGTGTGTCATGCAGTGTGTTATGGGAATTTTAATATGCTTTCAAAGACTGTACAACGTCTTGGAGTATCTTGGCTAGCTTTACTTCTTCAAATTGCCTTTTTGGGTTTTTCAAACTAAACTTTTATAATGTGGGGAAAACTCCCTTTCACAATGAGGTACTGAAACCCATGTGTTTCATGGTATAGAAAGATCTGTTATGATTCTTATCTTCACAGGCACATGAAAAAATAGCGCCTTGTCCTCAACCTCCTTAAAAAGTTATTTAATAAAGAACTTGAAACCATTATCAATATTTACAAAAGAAATGCTCGAGAGCTGAGTTATGTGTTTTGAAATTCACAGAAGGCCTCAGCCATTGGAGCAACAATGATAGGAAGTATAGTTGACATTTTCCAAATATAAAAACCAGATGATGGAAAGTTTAATTTCTGTGAATTGGAGCAGTAGCTCAGCAGTCTACACAAACCATGTGGGAATATTGTCTGCCTAACAGGGCATTCAAAGTGAGGACTGTCCTCAGTATTTTATAGAAAAAGAGGTTCAAACTGTTTAGCTGATTTTTCTAAGTTAGATTACAGATCATCTCAACTTGTCACCCTAATTCATTTTTCTAGAACTGCTATTTTTTATTCACCCACTTTTTCTATAGAATTCTCATCCTATCAATGACAAATCATTGCATTCTGTTATTTTCTGTATGGCATTATCATTTTTAAAGTGCTGATGTGGCAGTGCTTCAAATTTCACAGTGCCAGTCTGCCTAGTGTAGGCTGGCAGGGTGCTACTGAATTTCTTCCGACCACCTGTGGATCTAATTAAATACTTCTTGTTTGATTAGGCAACTGAATCATGATTAGTCTGTTAGGTGTTTTCTTCTTGAATTGCCTCTTGTTGACATCTGGGACTGCTAAGTTCCACCAAATTCTAGAAATCAGTCTAGCATACTGTTTCTCAACCTGCGGGTCCCCAGATATTTTGGCCTTCAAATCCTAACAGCTGGTAAATTGGCTGGGATTTCTGGCAGTTGTAGGCCAAAACACCTGGGGACTCACAGGTTGAGAATGATTGATCTAGCAGTTTTTAGTTAGTTTCAGTGTGCTGTCATAATGGATGATCTCTTGTAGCTGAGTATGATTGTCTTCCAGTAGAGTCTTGGCAGTGGATCCATAAATGATTGTGACAACCTATTTTAGATCCACATGGTCCTTTACATCAAGAACACAGATTTCCAGATAGAAAGTGGTCATGGCAAGGAATTGCTTGACGCTCCTTCCTTTTGGCACATTTCTCCCTTTCACTCCCTATTCCTGCCTCTTCAAAATCCATAGCATTGTTGGTAACAGTTGACCTCCAGTTACAATACTCAAGTGCCAGGGCTTCCAAGTTATCAGCGTTTATATCACATTTTTTTCAGGTTCACTTTAAGCCCATCTTTAAATCTGTTTTGTTGTCCACTAACATTGTTTTTGTTCTTAAATTGAGACTAAAGTAACTGCCTTGCGAGATGCTAATCAAACATTTGGGCAACTTGGCCTGTGCAGCGAAGTTGATGGCTGAGAATCATCATTTCAGTGCTGATTGTCCTTGCTTTTCAGTGTGCTGTAGTGGTTTGTGCATTGAACTACAACTCTAAAAACAAGATCATCTGGGATCATCTGGGGAGGCCCTTCTCTCGGTCCTGCCTGCCTCACAGGCACGTCTGGCGGGGACGAGAGAGCGGGCCTTCTCGGTGGTGGCCCCCCGGCTGTGGAACGCCCTCCCTGCTGAAGTTAGACAGGCGCCCTCCCTTATGGCCTTTCGTAAGAGCCTGAAAACATGGCTTTTCGAGTTGGCCTTCAACTGAGTGCTATATCATTGGAAATGATGACCGGAATGGACTACGACTATGAGACTGACTATGACCCATGATATGACGAAGCGGATTTTTAGTATAAGTAGATGTTATGTAGTAGTAGAATGTTGTTTACTGTCTTGATTTATTGTAAACTGTCTTTTCTATGTTGTTGTACACCGCCACGAGTCGCCCTAGGGCTGAGAGTGGCGGTTAACAAGTGCAAGTAATAAATAAATAAATAAATAAATAAGGGATTGAATGCCTGCTCAGCCATGAAAATCCACCAATAATGTTAGACAGGTCACAGTCTCTCAGCCTCTGAAGAAGTTAAAAGGAGCTGTCTCTCAACAAATCATAGAGAGCCTACATGGTATAGTAGTTTGAATGTTGGGCTACAAATCTGGAGACAGGGTTCAGTTCCCCAATTGGTCATGAAAATCTACTGGATGACCCTTGGCAAATCACACATACTCAGTCATCAAAAACCCTATGATTGGGTCACTTAGGGTCACCATAGTTCAGAAATTGTTTGAATGCACCACAGGTGATGCTGCAGCTTGGTAAATGTATCTTATTTTCATGGAATCTTCTTCTCCATGTAGACCAAGAGTCCCACAAGTAACTCTCTCAGTCAGTAAACAGCTAACTACAAATACAACTGAAATAATGGAGCACTTACTGTCCTGTTATCACTCCCTGAAATCAGCTGTCTGTGATGGCTGCCTCACATTCCCTATGGAGTAGAAAATTACCAATTCAGCTCAGTCCCTCTATAATGTTTTCTATCTTCATTGCCTTACTCCTACATGCATTTCTGAAAGTTAGGGTGCATCCTGCTAGGACATAATATCACCACTCTCTTTTCTGGAACCATATCATGCAGCTAAAAGATTAATTTGTTCTCTAACCTTATCAGTGTTTCTCCCACTTCTCTAACAATCACAGATAACAAAGAAAAGAAGACCAAAATGACCATGAACATTCAAATCCTTGTTTTCCCACTAAGATTTACGATTATGTTCTTAACCAACAGGTCACTTTCAAGGATGAATGTTGGAAAGCCATTAAAGATGAGAAAGATGTTAGGAAAACAATGATTTTATATAACATGACAGCAAAAGAAGATAATTTAGAATTCCATGGCCATCATGTTTTACAAGTGAGTATATATTAACTTTTAAATACTTTCCCCCACTTCTGCCCTATCCTTTCAACCTCGCTATCTCCCATTTCAGTCTGCAATGCTTCATAGACATATGCTTTATAATGCTGGTTCTTTTCTTCTAGCATTTTCTCTAAGGCAGACATGTTTCTACTTTAGAAAGGAAACTCATCTATTTTGAGTTCATTCTATTTTGAATATATCTTCTGTGGGAAAGATTGTCAAATTGAAGTCAAGTTAAAAGATAAAGAACCGTTAAGATGATTGTGGGATGTCTTCAAATTGTCCATAAACAGTGGCTTGATAGAGATCCACATTTCAGTAAGAGAGAGAGTGCGCAGTACAATCTCTTTATCCATGGGGACTTCACATGAATATGTGAAATTGTGAATAATAGCAAACTCTATTAAATAAAAGACTTCTGGCCCAAGAATACCATAGGACCTCATCACATGGAACACAGGGAGGCTCCCATGTTGGCTGTGCAGTGTCCTACGATGTTGCCACCTTGGTTTACCTATGGAGCCCCGCTGGAAGTGCTGCCATGTTGTATGATGGACTCCATCATGCAACATAGGGTCAATTTCCATGGTGTGATGAAGTCCATAAAGTCACGTTGGGGAATCTAGAAAATGGCTAGAGAAAACCGGATACAGGATACTGGTTCCACCAACATGTGAGTTGTACTGTATTTCTGTTTCAGTTACAACTTGAAGGTTTTTTTTGCCAAGTTGTCTTCAAGTTATGGTGATCTTATGAATCAGAGATCTCCAAGAAACATCAACTGTCCCTGCAGTTGATGCCTTGCAAACTCAGCCCAGTGACTTCCTTGATGAAATCAATCCCTCTTTTACTAATGCTTTCCAATTTGCCAAGCATTAACATCTTTTCCCATTATTCATGTCATCTCATGATATATCAAAAGTATGACATACTCAGATCAGTCATCATGTAGTAAGGGTTTAGGCTTGATTTGCTGTAAGATTAATTCATTTCTATAGTATCCATTAAAATATCTATGTCCTACTCAACATGTAATGTTTTTACTGCCAAATATGTCCAAAGGCACATTAGATTATTCTTTGCTTGAATTCCCAGAGGCTGACCACCCTAATTCATTGAATGTTGATGGTATTAAAATATTTCAGAGTATGTGTATATTCTTATATTGCTTGGCAGTGGCTCCCACTTCTTATATCTTATGGTAAATGGGTATTTGGAAGCTGGGAGGAATCTTCCTCCAACTCACGGGGTCACAAGTTCTCTAAACACAGCCTATTTCCATTCTCCCACACCATCTTTCAACTTCCTGATAGTACGGGTCCAATCTGTACCATCTAAGCAATTCAAGAGGGGAAAAAGTGGGATATTATTTACAGAGGCGAAAGCAAGACAAAGGGATTTTTGGAGCTTTAATGATTCTCCTAAGCTCATATGATTAATAGAAGGGAGTCTGGGGACATATAGCAGTTCATGAAGTGTGGAGAAATGAGGATAATGGAATACAAAGCTGTTCTTTGAATGAGGTTCTCTGTAGTATTTGCAGGGTGAGGCTCTCAATAAATCAACCACCAGCTGCTGGCCTCGGGGGTTAATTACCTTCACACACTGCTGCCAGCTGAAGGAAGTGGTGTTACAAGACCTGGGAGAGTTCAAGGAGAGTCACTAGAGGTCTGGGAAGAGAAAAGGGGGGAAATCTCAAAAGATGTATCTCTCTAAGATTAAACATTTTCTGGTTAATTTTAAAAAAAATCTGGGGTTTCTTTTGGTGTCTTCAAGTTATTTCCAACTCATGGCCTAGTAGAGAATAGAACCATGGCCTCCTGACTCATAATCAAACACTCAAACCAGTGCACTATACTGGGTCTCATAAAATTCTGTTAGTACATGTTAAAATAAAAGATGTACTTCAATAGTTTGGGTAAGTCATGTTTCCTTCAGAGATTACTGCTAGAAGTTCTCTTCTCATGGTGATCTTCCCTCATATTGGTTACTTCATTCTGGGGAGAAGTGCCTAGTGGGTTGCCACAGTATTCTGTCCTGGACCCATTGCTATTCAACATGGTTTTATATTTTAAATAGTTTTATTTTAAACGGTTTTATATGGATTTTTATTATGCTATGTTAAATGTTTTTAATTGGTATGTATGTATGTATGTTGTGGCATCAAATTGTTGCCAGTTTGTATGCCACCTTGAGTTGTCTTCAGGCTGAGAAAGGTGGGCTAGAAATACTGTAAATAAATAAACAATAAGTAAACATTTTTATCAATAGAGAGGATATCCTTATCACATTCGTAAATGACACCAAATTGGGAGGCATAGCCCCAGGGGACAAGATCAGAATCCAAAATGATCTTAACAGATTATAGAGCTTAACACAAAACTAACACAAAACTAACACAAAAACCACAAAGAAAACTAAAGCGCTAAACTTAGGCAGGAAAAAATGAACTGCACAGATATCTCATGGATGATCACTCATGGCCGAGTATGATTACACAGCTATAGAATGGCTGAAACCTGGCTTGAAAACAGTACATATGAAAGGGATCTAGAAGTCTTCATCGTTCACCAATTGAACATGAGTAAGCAAATGCTATTATAAGTTGTATCAATAGAGGTCTAGTGTCTTGATCAAGGAAAGCAATAGTCCCATTCCATTCTGCTTTGGTCAGAGCTCACCTGGAATACCTTACCCAATTCTGGGCTCCATAATATAAGAAGAATAGTAACAAGCTGAAATGTGTCCAGTAAAGGTCAGTCAAAATGGTCCCAGGTTTGGAAGTCAATCCCTATGAAGAACAGCTTAAGGAATTGGATATGATTAGCTTGAAAGGGGAACATGATAGCTGTGTTTAGATATATGAAAGAATGTCCTATTGAGGAGGAGCAAAGTTATTTTCTGCCATTCCAAAAACCAAGACACAGAGCATATGGATTCAAACTAGAGGAAAACGGATTCCACTTGAGCATTAGGAAAACATTCTCAATGGTGATAGATGTTCAGCAGTGGAATATGCAGCCTCAGTGTGGTGGAGTCTACATCTTTGAAGGTTTTTAAACAGAGGTTGGATGGTTGTCCATCAGGAGTGCTCTGAATGGGTGCTGCTGTATGGCAGGGGGTTGGACTGGATGGTCCTGTGGTCTCTTCCAGTGGCATAATTCAATGGTTCTATGTCATTATTTTGTGAATGCCTCAATCAAAGTTATGAGCTTTGTATTGTGATTAGTGATGTCTTTCCATCTCAACCCACTTTCCCAGAAACTGTTACTTTGTGAGGAGGCAAGACAATAATGATGTTACATTAGGAACAAGATGTAACAAGTTGTAATGCTTGTTAGTTTTTGTGTAATGTTTTCTGCTTCCTACTGGGGTTTCTTCCACAGGAGACATTTTGTATATATAGTGTTTTTTCTTTTTTTTATTAAAGAAAATAAGTAACAATTAATGTACAAACAGTACTGCCAAGATGTATTATATGTATCCCCAGTTTACAAAAACAAAATAAAACAAAAAACAACAAAAAAGACAGAAAAGAAAAAGAAAGAAAAAGAAAAAAGTACATAGCAAATTAGTTTCAGAAAAGGAACTTTCTAAGTTTTGTTTCTTTTGCCAGTTTGCCACACCTAAGGAATTCCACACTGACAGGAGATTTTGCCACTTCACAATCCAGCTTTTCTTCTAGTTTATTAAGAAATATATTGGGGGGGGGGGGGTGACGACCCTGTTATTAATCTTTTTCAGTCCCGGGAACTGACCATTTTTCCGCACTAATTATAAGTAAATGTGATTCTATGAAAGCTCTTTACCTCTCATTCTCTGGGGGTGACCAAATTTCCTTAATAATGTCTTATGAAGTACATCTGTCAAAAGCCTTCTCAAGGTTTAAATAAATGACATCCCTTGGTTCTCATCTGGCCACTATTTTATTAACTCTAAGGGCTGCAAAAGGTTAGATAGACAAGATTTATTCTTTCATAAACTATAGCTCTTTGTCTTTACAAGTTACTCATGTTTAGATGCTTTATAATTCTCTCCAGATTGCATGACCTCCTCGTGAAGAGCTTTCCACATTTGGCATCCCAAAATGGGTGAGCTGGATCAAAGAACTCTTTCAGACACAGTAAGTTTCCTACTAACTTGGCTGTAAAAAGAAGCAAATTATACACAGATCATCCCATGTGATAACCAAGTATCCCTTGATTTGTCATGTGTATGCCCTCTAAAATGCTGTGAGATTTTCACTGACTAACAAATATTCTCCTATAAGCATTTTGGATGCGAGTTGAAGAAAAAAATGAAATCTGTTCTATTCAATCTGCAAAAGTGCCAAGACCAGTATTTAACAGCAATTGGAAAAAGAGTCTGTCTTCCCAAAGTGGGAATAATTATTCTTGGGTAGCTGAGAGAAGCTACCAGGATTTGAAATGAGTTGCAAAGTAAACTTGGAAAAATCAAATTTTTGTATCTACCAACTACCTTGATTGCTAACCAAATTAATCAAGGGGAATCAAGGCACTGTAGTAAGTTACCCATTATAGTTATCATTTCAACAGGCATACAGGGATTCATTTGCACTACAAAATGATAGTGTTTTTATTCCACCTTAGCTGTGACTCTCATCCTATGACATCCTGGGGTTTGCAGTTTGGTGAGGTACCAAATCCCTGCATCTGAAAACCCTAATCTACCTAAATTGCCAATCCCAGAATTCCATAGGACAGAATTATGGCAGTTCAGGTGAGACAATGATGCTATGATTATGTGGTATGAATGGACCCCAAGTGATCTGGTCTCACAAGCTTCCATCCAATGGTAAAATGTGATATGTGTATATCTCTCTTTTTAAAAATTATTTTATTAATTATTCAACACAAACAATCTAATATACAATCAGAAAATATACGTTCAAAATAATGAAATGGGATCTAGATCTATATTCAAATTGCAACTTGAGCAAAATAAGTATAACATACTTTACCATTCACTCAAATTTAATACATTTTCAAAACAAAATCCATGCAAACTATTCCTAACTAGAATTATTGGTTACTATATTTTAGGAAAAAATGTTTCCATCTTGATATTAGCAATAGTACCACCAGCTACTTCTCTCCACCCCCCCCCCCCCATATCATATGCAAAAATCCAAATGGTTTTTTTTAAGAAACTCCTTGCAAGGCAGGGAATCTCTTGAATTATAGCCATTCTTTCTTTGTAGATAAATATAGTTCACACAACACATGCTTTTAAATATGGTTCTGTAAACTGCCCTGCCTGAGTCCCTTCAGGGAGAGAGGGCGGTCTAGAAATAAAGTTTTATTATATTATTATTAAAAGTGGGGTTACACAGGTATGTTAATATTATTATTAATATACCTGTGTAATCCCACTTTTGGACTAACAAGAGGGCAGAGAAAGAAAAGGAGAATGACCTCTCTTTACTGCTGGCATAGAAGTGGAAGGGACCCTTTGCCCCAAGATAGGTGGAAGCAATTTTGTGGAATTGGGAGCTATTTATGGATTTGCCTATCAATAGCTAAACAGGGGATAATCACAGGGAACAGGCAGATGAGTAGGGGAATACAAATGACATTGTGCAAGAGAGACTATCACCAAACGTAATGGTCCACTTGCAATGCCATTTTGCCTTCCTCATGTGATAAGTCTCTAGGGTTCCTCTGAGAGCACTTTTCCATGGTTGAGTGGGGATCCATACTTTGGTTATCTGCAGTATGAACTCAACTTACAAATACCACTGCTATAGAGGCAAACATAAATCCCTGAGATATTAGAAAGCATATGTACTGCTCTCTGTTCTCTCCAGCCACTGCAGCCAGTAGCTTTGTTTATAAAGCCTTGCTGCTTTCTCTTCCAGACCAGCAGAATTAAGTACACACAAGACAGCTGCTATAAATGCACTCCTGATTGTGAATGAGGTGTCTGTAGCAGCTTTTCTCAGTCCATTGGACAGGAGGTAAACCAAGGCATTAATCAGTGACAGATCCAGGGTGGACTCATAATAGGAAACATGACCTGTGTTTTCTGTCTTCTGAAAATTCACCTCTTAAACTTCAAAGTTTTCCAGATGGGTCATCTTCCAGATTGAAATGAGTGATATGTTTGGTAGGATTTGTTGGGAGCTGACATAATGAGGAACATGATTTTTTTTCAGATGGAATCTATTGTGAAAAAATTGAAACACAACAAAACAGGTGGCCCATTTCAATGCATTGGAAAATGTACATATGAAGTTGTGCTTGCAACATTTGGCTGCAATATTTGTAAATACAATCAGACATAGATAATCTGTTTATGTAGTGTATGTAGAATTGTATAGAACTGAATGCCAGAACTGGAATGGAGAAAGCATGGACACTGGTCTGTCTCACAGAGCTTGTAATCTCTCTTCTGGTCAAGTACCAGTTGTGTGGGGAAAAATTTTACAAGATTAATTCCTCATGTTTACATGGGAGTCCATTCTGATACAGGACTTGAGATAACAAGTTACAAGTTAGCTGTAATTGAGCTGGCTAGTTACTACCATTAGTGAAGATGGGGCAGTATATTCAGGTGGATAAAACAGGGAGGTGGCAACAAAGTGTTGGAGGACAAAATGTGTGCCTTGTGGCCTGTCCTTCACTCCCGAGGCTTCACTACTAATTTGAGGTGTAATCTCTCCAGTTGGTTTTCATACTTGAACTGGGAGGTGTGCCATCTACTGTGTGTGTGTGTGTGTTTTGCTTCAGGAAAATATATTGGGTCCACCCAGTAAATGATTACGGAATGATCTTCGTAGAACTAGTATCTGCTGTTTCATTTATCCATATCTATCCTCTGTAGAATCCATCATGACTTTGGTATTTTGGGTCAGAATCCTTTATTTTTATAGAATTGATATTTTATAATTCATTTTTGGTGTATCCCCACAAAGTCTGGAAACATATCCCTGTTTATTGTTATTATAAAGTTTATACTATATGTAATTGTTTTTGACTGTATTTTGTCTTGTGGGGTATTGATTGCCAAATGTAAATCACCTCGAGTCACCTCTGGGCTGAGGGGGGCAGTATACAAGTATAGTAAATAAATAACAGATACAGGGGCCATACTGTATAAAAATTGGAAAAGATATACAATGCCTCCTACCATAGTGGAGGGATATTGTGATAATTCTTGGTGCTTACTGTTGATGGGCAGCCACAGTGTTGCTGATCTGTCTTCTCTTTCTCTTTAGACAGGACTTGGTCTGGGTAGTCCTTCAAAGAAAGGACACTTTCAAACAAAGGACTATCTGATGGTAGTAGTACTTTAAACAAAGGAGTGTCCTCCGTAAAGCCAGTTCCATGGCCATTATGTCAAGACTGAATATATATTAATCATACTAAATAAAGGAGTGGTCACAATGACATTAAACCATTGTTGTTTTTAAATCTAGCCAATATTGGGACTTTATATATATTATCAAGCCTTCTGGTAATAATGTTCCAAGTTTACCAGAAGAACTCTCTTTCCATAATCAAAGGCAGAACATAAGAGACTAGTGTTTAACCTTAGTCTAAATGAAAACTTGGCTATTATTATTTATAATAAATATATTCTGTTCTCTTTCAAAATAAATATCTTTTATGACTTAACATTACACTAGCCATACAACATCACCAGAAGGAATGTGGATTCATTTCCATTGCTCCTACAGCAAAGGCTTACAAAATATAAGTAGATTTAGCTGGTGATTTCCAACATAAAAATAGAAGCATTGAGAAAGAGGACGGGAGCCTTATTCAACTGTAATTAGTATTTCTATGTAAAAGAGGCCATGTATGTGCTTCATGCAACACAGGGAAATAATATTGTCCTGTGCTTATATTGGCTACTGAGCTAAGCATTTTTACATCAGTAAAGTCCAGCTGGTAAACCACAATTATTCTTCCATGTTCTTTTTCTCTTTGCTCAAAATGAAAAGGGAAGCATATAATTAATGTATAGAATTGTTTGCCTCAAAGCATGCAGTGTGAGAGCCAATCTGATATGTTTTCACTGACTGTTTCACGCAGATGACAATGAAGGAAAGAAAGGAAGGTAGTTCAGCAGCAGTAACTCTCGCCTAACTCTGTTGCACTGTTTGGTGAAAATGCAACCTTGATCTACCTGGAGAATGAGTGTCTGTATTACATGAAAAGTGGGCATTGTGATGGCCCACAATTATACTTTTATAATGCTATTGGACTGGGATTTGCAACAAGATCTGATTTTTGTTCAAATAGTGTCTACGGACAATGCCAGCTCTTTGGCTTAGAAATGGATATGAGCTCAACCCCCCAGAGTCAGACATGACTAAACTTAATGTCAGGGGAAACCTTTACCTTTACTCGTGAAGCAGAGCTGTGTTGTGATTTGAGTGTTGGACAACAACTCTGGAGACTAGGGTTCAAATCCCCACTTGGAAATGCTACTCCAGTTGGCTTTCATACTGAGACTGGGAGAGCAATGCATGCTCTCCCAGTCTCAGAGGAAAGCAAAGCCAACTTTTCTCTGAACAAATCTCAAAAAAACCCTCAGGATTAGTTCACCTCATGATTGCCATAAGTAAGGAACAGCCTGAAGACACACAGCAACACAGTGATACTCAGACAATGAATTGTGTGGATTTAATTAAAGTCCTCTCTATTTTCCCACATTCCATATAACCTAAACACAATTATCTTTGTAAAAACTAAAAAGAGAAATATGAGGATATTTTCCAACTTAGATGGATTTCTGAAAGTATTGGAGGAATTCACAAATGCTATAGATGCCTCTGTTGGTCAATCACAATAACGGACAAAGAACCTCCATAATCAATAGCAATCAAATAATCATACTGTTTGAATATCTGTTTAAGTCTGGTTTGAGGATCAAGGTCCATAAAAAGAAGGAGAAATCTTGGAGTTGCCCATCAACAATAAGCGCCTGGACAACAGACTGAGGAAACACAGTTTACCTGATTATAATCTTCCCCAGCTGGTGAGATGTACGGCATTTCTTTGTATTGTCCTTCTTTCCAGACTTGCTTCTATATGTTATCTGTTATGGAATGGGACTCATGGGACTCTCCAAATGCTGTAATGTAATTTGGATGAGCCCTAGCCAGGACAGCCAATAGTGAGAAAAGCTGGGAACTGCAGTCCAACAATATTTAGAAGTCCAGATGATTCCCACAGCTGATCATTTAGTATATGAATTTTAATGCAAATATGTCTTTTCTTTTACTAATCCTATAGCTCTTTAAGGATCTAAACATTGTAAAAGCATTAGATCCCATCTGATCTTGGAAGCTAGGCAAGGTCAGCTCTAGTCAGTAAACCTTTACCTTTACTGTTGGATGGGAAACTGTCAATAAACACCAATTGCTATCAGCTATATTTCAGTGGAATGAACTGGGGAAACCACCTTTGAGTGTTTCTTGACTAAGAAAACCCTTTGACATTAATTAATAGGCAACTTGAACACACACAAACACAGCTTCTTTGTATTTGCTATGTTTTTTCCAAAGTTATGTAAGTGACCAGAACCTTGTCAGCAGATGCTTGATATCTGCTTGATATTCAAGTTGATACAGATGCATGGTGGCCATATCGTAATATTTTCTTGGAAAGATTTATTTGACAATTTGACACTCTAAGGCTGACAGAGTATGACTTACGTAAGGTCGTCCAGTGGACTTGCATGACTGAACATGGCTTAACCCTTGTCTGCTGAACTCCCAGTTCAACACTGAAACTATGACATCTTTTTTGGCTTCCGATAGCATCAATAAATGCTTTGCTGTTGACTACTTTGACTTACGACAACCTTATGGATGAGAGACCTCCAAGTCACCCTGCCCAGGTCTTGCAGACTCAGGACTGAGACTTTTTTTGACTTACTCTGCCCACCTTTTTGTATGGCTGTCTATCTTACCAAGCATTATTGTTTATGTAGTGAGTCATATGATTAAAGTGCATGGTAGATGCTACTAGAAAGCAATTGTGAAATGACTGTTCTTATTATACTCCACAAATCTTTCTTAACAGCATCCTGTCAACTATAGTTGTATACTAGTTACTGCATTAGGTAGATGTTTTTGCTGATCCAACTATCCTCAACTTATTATGATCTGGGTGTGTTGGACTGTAACAGCCATCTTCCCCAGCAGGCATACTCAATGGGAATGAAAAGAGTTGCAATCAACACATCTATGGGATACCAAATTGGGGAAAACTGTCTAAACCCCCCCTCCCCTTATATCCTTAATTGTAGAAAACTAAATTAACAGCTAATTTTTGCTACCAGCATGTGGTCTTTCAATCAGACTGTAGCCTTCCCTTCTAGCCTTTTCTGACTTTTCCTTTGGCCTATTGACATTCTTGCTCTTGAATGACCTCAGGTAAAATTGTGATGCAAAGTCCCTGGCTAAACAAGGCCCTTTTAGTAAGCAGGCTTTGCTCCATTACCTGATAAGCCATCTCCAAGGGGGAGAGTCCTCTATTGTATCCTTGATGGGAGGTTTTCCTTTGCTTATGTGTGAAGACAGCTAATCCCCTTCTAAATGGGCTCTGTGATTAAGATTTGAAGGATGGTAAATAGCTGTTAGGTGTCTGGAAACAATGCCAGCAATCAGGGGAAATTATAACCGTGAAGAAGACTGCTCTACCTAGAAGAGACCAATAGACTGATCGATATTGAAACCAAGTGCTGCTTGAAACATCTGGAGCAGAACTACTTGTTGCCAAAACTTATTAGAATAGATCTAATGAGATTATAAAGGTGGTGTTGGTCATGTGTGTTACACAGCAAAATTGCATTTATATCTTAGGTTTGTAAAAAAAAAACCCCTAAATTATTGATGATAAGATGTAAACCTTTTAAAACAAAGTGTATTCTCTCTTTTATTCTTAGTTTTGAAACACAACAAGATGCCTCAGGTGAGCTTAGACCATAGAAATGGGTAAGACCATAGAAATGGATAATGGATTTTGGTTCACTTGATTTGTCATAAGAATGTGTCACCATTTCAAAATAGTTCAAATTTGAAGATGAAAAGAACTTTAGAAAGTAACAAATCCAATATGGGAAAAACTGAAACTGTCAGATCTATCCATCAAGGCCTAGGATTTTGGATGCTTAATTATTAAGTGGCTACAGTTTAGAAATAGAGATGAGCATCAACCCCCCCCCCCCCCCGAGTCGGACACGACTGGACTTAATGTCAGGGGAAAACCTTTGCCTTTACCTACCTTGGAATTAGGATCTAAATGCCCTAAAGGCAGCAGATCCCATCTAATCTTGGAAGCAAAGTCCTGGTTAGTACTAGGATGAGAGACCACCAATGAATATCAGGTCCTGTGGGCTTTGCCATAAGTTGAAAGGCAACTTTAAGGAAGACACACACACACACACACACGAGTGTATATAATATGCTAGGGGAAATGGTACAGAAAAATAATTGCAACTTGTTGTGTACAGGTTTGTTTTATATTGAGAGTGATATGAAAATTGGAAAGAACAGGTTTATGACTGAAGCTATGTTGAAATCGACTTGGACAGGAAACATCCAACTTAAGGCTATTTTTGCTGCCCTTTTGAAGACTCCAGGAAAGGAGAAGATGTGTGATCGAAATTGGGCCAATGTTTTCTTTTACTTTGCATCTCTCTTTCAGTGATAACAGTACTCGGACCTTCAGAAAGCAAGGTTCTTTCAACACAGAAGTAAAAGGAAGCCTGGTGTAAAATATACTATCTTAGAAAAATGAGCTTTCTTTCCAAGGGTCACTTTTGATTTCTTTTTGTATTTATTTTTCCACATCATATTCATCTCTACCTCCTTGTCTCTGTCTTCTCCCCACCCAAAATAAAATTAGGAAATAAAATTAAAAGTTTTCAGACTTTCTATGTTTTTTTCAGAAAATTATATATCACCTGAGTATGTCATAAGATGGATAAAAGATCAAACAGTTTACTTCAGTCAATCAAGTTAAACACATTATATATTCGAATTGTTTTAATTACTAAAGTTTAAAGGGTTCAACCAAAAGATTACAATGAAAAGCACAATTTCTCCAAGCAGCAGCAACTCTCAGTCCCCCCACACCATAGGAGGCTTAAGTAGAGGATGATGATGATGATGATGATGATGATGATGATGATGATGATGATGATAATAATAATAATAAGAAGAAGAGGTGGCTGCCAAGGTAGCGGAAATGATCAACATTTTCTAATGTTACACCATTAAGCTGTATTTCTGGTATTGGAGGGGGATTGGCTGGTGACTGCTAGAAGAGCACTTTGGTTTTCTCCTATGCTGTTAGGAATTGTGGGAGTTGAAGTCCAAAAACCCTGGAGGGCCGAAGTTTGCCCTTGCCTGGGCTAGAGTGAGGACAGTTGAAAGAGTACCAAACTGCTGTAACTGTATTGTAAATAGGTCCTAAGCTATCAAGGAAAAGCAATTAATGAGGGAAGGAATCAAGTACTACTTTCCTTGTAACTCAATCTTTTCAAGCGCTGTGATAATCCTCTTCAAGGACGCAGGAGACAGGCATTTGGGATGGCTTGTCTGCTTTGTAGGAATTTTGCCAACAGCAAATACCAGTAGGTGGCGCTTCATTGATAGGCGTTTGGCCAGGCATTTCGATATGAGCCATGTCATGTCTACTTTTGGCAACTGAGACATAATTTATACACATATAGAATAAAAATGGATGAGTAACCTATTTTGTTTTTTCCCCATATTCAACTTTTTCTTTTTAGATTTTTTAAATTTATGAAGGCGTTTAGGAGCTTTGGCAAGTTTTTGTGTCATTTTGGATTGCTTATTCATAGGGTTTTTGAGGCTGCAGGAATGGTTTACTGTTTCCTAATTTTGTGCATCAGTAGCTCCTTGAAGTTAGCTATGATATATATAAGGCACACCATTTTGCTATGCCATCTATATAAATAAAAATGTTAGTTTGTGGGATTAACATAACCCAAAAACCACTGTAGAAATTGACACCAAATTTGGACACAATACACCTATCATGCCAATGAATGACCATCTCTCATAAAAACAGTGAAAAACACAGCAGAAGGAATTTAAAAAGCCAAAAAAGCCAAAAGATGCTACAGCGCATGCACAAAAACGACTCCGCCCAGCAAACAAAACACACAATAGCATCAATAGGTGCTGTTGGCTGTTGATGGTCTCAGTTCTAAATGCTAACCAGGATTCACACTGCTTAGCTTCAAAGATGGAGCCCCCAGTGGCACAATGGGTTAAGCCCTTGTGCCAGCCGGACTGCTGACCAAAAGGTTGACATTTCGAATCCGCGAGACAGGGTGCTCTCCCATCTGCCAGCTCCAGCTTCTCATGCAGGGACATGAGAGAAGCCTCCCATAGGATGGTAAAACACCTGCACATTCTCTGGGCATCATCACTGCAGACAGCCAATTCTCACACCAGAAGTGACTTGCAGTTTCTTAAGTTGCTCCTGACATGGAAAACAAAAGCTTCAAAGATGATAAGGATCTGATGTCTAGGTTATTACTGTCCTCATTCTAAGCTGCTTATCTGTGGACTATCCAAGACAGTAGTCAGGTTGTCCCATTCTTTACATTTCGTTTCATGCGCCACCTAACCACACAGATGATTTTCCAAATATTTTGCACTGAAGGCACATCATAAACACTAGGATGGGGAGAAATCCTGTTTACCCCAACCTGTAATTTACCCAAACTAATAAATGGTTTAAGATTTTGTTTTGATGCATTACTGATAAGAACTTAGCTTAGTTGGTAAATTTCTTATTTGAGGTGAAAAAGATTTGAAATTAAAACTCATTCATATCTTTGAGGATCCAAAATGGACAGATTCATCCATCTTGGTTTTGAGCATTAGAAGTCTGGGGCCCTTCCCAGAATATCAAAGCAGAAAATCCCACAATATCTGCTTTGAATTGGGTTATATGAGTCCACATTCAGATAATGTGGAATTACCTGCCTTGATATTCTCGAATATAGGGCTGTGTGGAAGGGCCCTGAGTCTGAATCAGTGGTCACCTCGATCCACCCAGGAAAATCTCCTCTACATATCGGGTCCTAGGGAGGCACATTTGGAAGCTACAAGGCGTAGAGCTTTTTCAATCAATGCTCCAATTCTGTGGAACTCATTGCCCCCATATATTAGAGCAATGTTGGAGTTGCAATCTTTTGCAAAGGCGCTCAAGACTTGGCTGTTTGGCTGTGCATTTAAGTAACCGGATCAAATTTTGCCATAGTCACTGCTGAACGTTTTTATGTTGAATGTTTTATGTTGAATGTTTTTATATTGAATGTTTTATATTGTGTATAAACTGTTTTAAACTGTAAGTCGCTTGGAGCACCTTGGTGGAGAGCGACTAATTAAGAAATAAAGTGATGATGATGATGAATCCCAGTATAGTCAACCCTGTGAGTAATTAATGTTTCACAGACAGATAGAACATGAGGTTAAAGAATGGAATGCAAGGGAAAGCTAAATTATCAGACCCCCCCCCCCCCACCCATTGCAAGCCAAATACTCAGTATTTATTCTGGGAATTTAAATTCATACAGATTAAAAAACAACCTAGGGTCTCAAGGTGAATGTTATTGAATTACACGGTTGAAAAGAAGATACTATAAATCTGGGCCAGTGGGAGACCTGCAAACTCTTTGGAGGGTAATGCTTATGTTCAATCAAAAACCTTCATGTTTGTCCAATTAATATGTAGCATATTGAGTCTTTTGTCTATGAATGCTTGATAATAAAAAAGAACAATTTGGTGGCTTGAATTTATTAAACTTATAAAAGACTGTGGAGGAGAAAACCCTGAGGGTCTTGGATGGAAATGCCTGTTCCTTTTTCAGATTTTCCCTGCAAGTTATCTACCGGATTCCCACCCTCTTTTAATTACTGCTTCATGGTTTACATGCCATCTAATTAAAAGAATATTACATTTAAATCAGGAACATATTGTTGATGGGAGTTCAGGTTCAGAGCCACATTTGGCAATTTTAGTGTGTCACTAGAATTTCATTGTGACTTTGGAGTCTTGGATTAAATGAGGATCCTATCAGAAACAAGATGTGATGAGTTTTGTGGGCTATCTAGATATATTTCTATATTAGATTAATAAAATATGTGATGTGGAGGTTAGAAAGATGGTCTAGGATTGGGACAATTCAAGTTCATATCCTTGCTCTCAGTCATGGAGACATTGGATATTTGATTCACAGGCAGTTATCTGTCAGAATAATCTACCTCACAGGAATAGTATAGAAATAAAATAGAGAGAGATGGAACAGGCACACCATTTTAGATATCCTCAGAAGTAAGCCAAGTTTCAAATGTATGTATTTACTAAAATGCTACAAAAACTGTAATTTATTAAGCAGGCTGGATTACAAAAAAAGAGAGAAGAAGATTAAAATAGTATGCCATATAATAAAATCCACATCATTTTGGTAAGCCCCCGAACTCCTGGCAGCAAATGAAACTACAATAAACAAAACCTGTTAAAATGTCTGTGTTTTGAATAGCACCGAAACAATATATATGATATATATACCGTATATGCTCGAGTATAAGCCAAGTTTTTCAGCTCTTTTTGTAGGCTGAGAAATCCCCCCATGGCTTATATTCAGGTCAAAGTTATTTATCATTTTACTCTGTTGTTGTTGTTGTTGTTGTTATTATTATTATTATTATTATTACTGTTTTACTGATACAAAAACACAGTATGACACAGCAAACGATATATATCTATATCTATCTATCTATCTATATGCTGGATTTCGTATCACAAAATCACAAGTCGAACACTTCCCAAGTGTTTAGGACTGTGTGATGTATTTTTGAATGATGCGCACAGTTGACAGATTGTGATTATTATTATTACATTTATTATTATTATTATTATTATTATTATTATTATTATTATTACATTTATTATTTTACTCTATTATTATTACATTTATTTTACTATATTATTATTACTATTACATTTATTATTTTACTCTATTATAATTGTTATTATTACATTTACAACAGACATGGAAGACCGAATTCACTAGTGCTTACAAAGCTTTATGAGTCAAAACCAATACTCAGAATTGGGCTTTGAAATTATTTAAGAAGTCAGTACAAGTGGCATTACACCTCCTGGTCACCCAGTGGGTTCCCATGGTTAGGTGAGGCTTTGACTCTGGTCTCTCTGAAACAGTCAGTGTAATGTTATGGTTTCAGTGTTAGACTAGGATTCTGGAGTAGAAGGATGTGAATCCCTGCCCAGTTATGAAAACCCACTGGGTGACCTTGGATGGGGCGTGCACTTTGAGCCTCCCAGGAACACAAAGGCAACTGCCCTATGAAAAAAAACCTGCCAGGAATACATGATAGGTTAGTTAGAGGGTGCTTTGGATGCAATTTTCCTGCTACTTGACAGGGGATTAGACTGGATGGCCCACGAGATCTTTTCTAGCTCTATGATTCTAACAGGGAAGACTTATTCAAATTGTAGTCAAAAGGGTAAATAAAAAATAAAAACCCAACTCTTCTGAGATCTGGTCACTATAGGGGAAAGTGTGAATGTCCGACATCACCAATTGCCACAGATGTGGGCAGGGCTAAGGATAGTCCTCAACTTCTAATTCCTGGTTCAACTAATACTTGAACCAGTTGTTGATAAAAAAAATAACATCTACTTAGCCAGGGTAGTGTAGTAGTTTGTGTAGCAATCTAGGATTGTGGACAGTTAGGTTCAAAATGTTACTTGGCTGACTTGGGCAATGCCTTGGCTGACTTGGGCAATCACTAGATTTCAGCCTAACCTGCCTCACAGGATTGTTATCAGGAGACTATGAAGAGGCAAGCAACCTAATATGCCATCTTAATCTGGAACTAATGAGGCTAGGATAATATTATTTGGTCAGACAGCACCTGGAATACTGTGCCCAGTTTGGGGCACCACAATTCAAGAAGAATATTGACAAGCTGGAGCGTGTCCAAAGAAGGAGGATTAAACTGGTGAAACTGGGTTGCTGTGAGTTTTCCAGGCTGTTGGAAATGAAGTCTGGAAACCAAGCCCTTTGAATAACAGTTTATAGAGCTGGATATGTTTAGTCTCGTGAAGAGATAGTTAAGAGGGGACATGATAGTCATGTTTAAATATTTGAAAGGATGTCATATTGAGAAGGGAGCAAGTTTGTTTTCTGCTGTGCTGGGGACTAAGACATGGAACAATGGATTCTAAGGAGGCCGTCGAAGTCCTGAACCGGTGCCTGGCCGCTGTAATGGTCTGGATGAGGGCGAACAAACTGAAACTAAATCCAGACAAGACAGAGGTACTCCTGGTCAGTCGCAAGGCCGAACAGGGTATAGGGTTACAGCCTGTGCTGGACGGGGTCACACTCCCCTTGAAGGCGCAGGTTCGCAACTTGGGTGTGACCCTGGACTCATCGTTGAGCCTGGAGCCTCAGGTTTCAGCGGTGACCAGGGGAGCATTTGCACAGCTTAGGCTCGTGCGCCAGTTGCGCCCGTATCTTGGGAAGTCTGACTTGGCCACGGTGGTACACGCTTTGGTCACATCCCGTCTCGACTACTGCAACGCTCTCTACGTGGGGCTGCCCTTGAAAACGGCCCGGAAGCTTCAGCTAGTCCAACGCGCGGCAGCCATGTTGTTAACGGGAGCAGGACGCAGAGAGCATACAACGCCCCTGCTGTCCCAGCTCCACTGGCTGCCGATTTGCTACCGGGCCCAATTCAAGGTGCTGGTGTTATCCTACAAAGCCCTAAACGGTTCTGGCCCAAAATACCTTGCAGACCGCATCTCGGCCTATGAGCCCACGAGGACCTTGAGATCATCCGGGGAGGCCCTTCTCTCGGTCCCGCCTGCCTCACAGGCACGTCTGGCGGGGACGAGGGAGCGAGCCTTCTCGGTGGTGGCCCCCCGGCTGTGGAACACCCTCCCTGCTGAAGTTAGACAGGCGCCCTCCTTGATGGCCTTTCGTAGGGGCCTGAAAACATGGCTCTTCGAGCAGGCCTTCAACTGAGGGTATTGTTGGAACGACACTGGAATGTACTAGGACTATGAGATCGGCTATGACCCCAGGATTTTGACGAAGCGGATTTTTAGCATAAGTATATGTTATGTTGTAGTAGTCTGGTTTGTATTGTCGTGATTTACTGTACACTGTCTTTCTATGTTGTTGTTCACCGCCACGAGTTGCCCTAGGGCTGAGAGTGGCGGTCAATAAATGCAAAAAATAAATAAATAAATAAGGAGAGGAAAAGAGATTTCACCTAAACATTAGGGGAATTTCCTGATGTGTTCAGCAGTGTTCAACAATGTTCAACAATGAAATATCCTGCCTCGGAGTGGGATTAAGTCTCCTTCTCTGGAGGTTTTTTAAAGAGATGCTAGATGGTCATCTGTTGGGAGTGTTTTGTGTGTTCCTGCATGGCAGGAAGTTGGAATAGATGACCCTTGGTGTCTCTTCCAACTCTATAATTCTATGACTATTATGTATATCTTGCCTTTCCCCCAATATGGTGGCCAAGGGAGTTCACAATATCAGTTGAAACAAAATAAAATTAAAACACAACTCAGTTAAATTACTTTCCTCATCAGATAACACTCAAAGGCCAGAATGAGTAGAAAGGCTTGCTTTTTGCCTGCTGGCAGACAGAGAGCAAAGAGAGGAAACCAGCTTCCTCTGGCAGGGAATTCCAATCCAGGAAACCTACTGGGTGGCCTTGCTGTGGAGAGAAAGGTGAGGGCAAAGCACCTCTGGAGGAACCAAGCCAAGAAACCCTGACATAGGATCACCATAAAAATCAGGATTTTTATGGGAAGGATATTTGAACACATTACACCCTGTTTGTTTTTTGGAAATCAGTTTTGCCTCAATCCAAATGCCCTACTGGTAGATAACAGGGAATACCCCGTTCTCTTCTCTCACACCTGATTTTCTTCAAGGAGGAGCCAGTTCAGAAATCGTAAAGTAGTCAGTTAGCCTCTCTTGTTTTGAAGGGTGTTTACTTTTCAAAGGACCCACGATTTGCGCATGTTACTGACCTTCATTAGCTGGTCTTAAATAACACTTGGTAGTGAACTTTATCCAAGTACTTTGAGAGTTGAACTGGAAGGAGATGGTCAAGGCCCCATTGAATGCAATGAAGAATGAACTGGATTTGCTTTTAGGTGAGCTGACCAAATACCCGTAATGGGGAAGGGGCGAGTTCCTTCATAAGATTAATAACTCTAGAGCAGTGGTTCCCAACCTGTGATCTATGAACCACCAGTGGTCTGCAAGAATGAAAATATGGTCCATGGCCTCACCATTACTACACTATTGCCTCGAAACCATGTGTCAATGAGAGAGACTGGTCTCACAAAACCCACTTATAGTTCAGAGACAATGGGGATGTCAGGAGGGGAGAAGCTGACTACCCATGAAAGATTACAACTACTACATCAGCTCTGGATAATTAAATATGGTTTTCTGTGGGAGAGCAGTTGGCAACTGCTGGATGACCTATGTTCTGTATCAGAAACTAGAGCTGATGTGTTCTATCCAATGCAACTTTCTGAATCAGTACCTAAATGACCAAACCCAATCTAAAGTTGACCAAAAACTGATTTGTAACCTTTTTGGTACTAATGTTGGAGAGAGATCCCTGGTCAAAGTGGTCCATGTTCAAGTGGTCCCTGGTCAAAAAAAGGTTGGGAACCACAGCTCTAGAGTCTAAATTCCCCAATTTAAATTCTTGGTGTGATTTTCTATCTTGCTCCCAGCCCAATGGTTATGAAATTGCACCCAAAAAGGAGAGGTAAAACATAGTTTGACCTTCCCTTTTATGACATTTCCTGCAGGATCATTGCCTTCAGAAACAAGTGATTGACAGCTGTATATTTTAAGAGACACGTGTTCAAAAGTCTACACTATGAATGAGCAGGGTGTAGTGTTTTTTGAGCATCAGGCGATGACTCTAGAGAGTTTGAGTCCCTGCTCAGACATGGAAATCTACTTGGGCAAGTCACACTCTCTAAGCCTCAGAGTGAAGCAAAAACAACCCCCTCTAAAGAAATCTTGCTGAGAAAACCCTATGATAGATCTGCCTGAGGGTTGTCATAAGTCAGAAATGACTTGAAGGCACACAACAGTCCTATGAATGAGAGGTTCAGCTATATGTACTATATTTATGAGCACACAGCAAACATCATAAATGTACTCTGGAGCAGGCATGGGCAAACTTTGGTCCTCCAGGTGTTTTGGACTTCAACTCACACCATTCCTAATAGCCTTGGGCCCTTTCCTTTTCCCCTCAGCCACTTAAGCTGAGAGAGTGTGACTTGCCCAAGTGGGTTTCCATGTGAGAGTGGGACTCAAACTCTGGTCTCTAGAGTTGTCACCCAACGCTCAAGCAGCTGAGGGGGAAAAGGAAAGGGCTCGAGGCTATTAGGAATGGTGGGAGTTGAAACCATGTATAAATATGTGAGAGGAAGTCATAGAGAGGAAGTAGCAAGCTTGTTTTTGCTGCCCTGGAGACTAGGACGCGGAAGTGGAACAATGGCTTCAAACTACAAGAAAGGAGATTCCATCTGAACATTAGGAAGAATTTCCTGACTATGAAAGCTGTGGAATTCTCTGCCTGGAGCATGGTGGAGACTCCTTATTTGGAGGCTTTTAAACAGAGGCTGGATGGCCATCTGTCGGGGATGCTTTGAATGCAATTTTCCTGCTTCTTGGGAGAGGGTTGGATTGCATGGCCCATGAGGTCTCTTCAAACTCTATGACTCTATGATTCTATGAAGTTCAAAACACCCGGAGGACCAAAGTTTGCCCATGCCTTGTCTTTAGAGCCCATAGAGCAGCGTATCTTAGCATGGGGGTTGGGACCCCTGGGGGGGGGGGGGTTGCGAGTGGGTGTCATCAAACACAATATTTTCATTTGATCATGTGGGTTCTGTGTGGGAATTTTGGCCCAATTCTATCCTTGGTAGGGTTCAGAATGCTCTTTGATTGTAGGTGAACTATAAATCCCAGCAACTGCAATTCCCAAATGACAAAACCAATCCCACCTCCCAACCTCACCAGTATTCTAATGTGGGCGTATGGGGTATTTGTGCTGAATTTGGTCCAGTGAATGAAAATACATCCTGCATGTCAGATAGTTACATTACGATTCAGAACAGTAGCAAAATTGGTGTTATGAAGTAGCAACGAAAATAATGTTATGGTTGGGGGTCACCACAACATGAGGTATTAAGGGGTCAGGGTATTAGGAAGGTTGAGAAACACTGCCACAGAGGCCTAGAACTAGAAGAGAGTCAAGTAATAAAGGTGAGACTATATATGTATACAAGTTTTATTAACAGGGCATTCGAATTGATTGACAGCTGTATGGCATTCCCATTCATGACGCCATAATAATGGAGCAATTAGACCGAGTGATCCTTGGCTCTGATTCTCGCCCCCGTCGAGTTTTGGAAGGCCAAAGAGCAGGGGGGAAAGCGGGGGGGGGGCTCTTTCTCTCCAGCCTCCACCCCTTCGCCCACGGCATGCCTGAGTTTCCTCCCCTCGGAGGTGTTGACACGTGGGCGATTGGCGTTGCTCTCACAAAGCATGACTAACGGGGCATCTGACAGTGCAGGAGAAGAGGGGGTGGGGGGCTGTCAAGATGACACGTGTTTGTGTCCGCGGGTGTATATGGGGGGCGCTCACGTGCTTGCAAATGCCTTTGGAAACATATTGTCCCAAGCTTTCATGGCCGGAATCACTGGGCTGTTGTAGGTTTTTCGAGCTGTATGGCCATGCTCTAAATCATTCTCTCCTGACCTTTCGCCTACATCTGTGGCAGGCATCCTCAGAGGTTGTGAGACCTCACAACCTCTGAGGATGCCTGCCACAGATGCAGGTGAAACGTCAGGAGAGAATACTTCTAGAACATCGCCATACAGCCCGAAAAATCTACAACAACCATTTGGAAACAATCATGAGCTCCGAGAAAACACCCCGAGCCTTGCTTCTTACTTGCAGTATTCTCCAAGGAAAAGATTGGAAGGAAATTGGACATCCAGTCAGTCATCCTCAAAATAGGATCGACTACGAATCTAGCAGATCTCTTTCTTCAGAATGAAATCATCGGAATTGACGGGGCAAAGAATCATCGGAATTGACGGGGCCTTTTATGTGCCCCCCCAACGCGTTTTATCTGATTGAAAACCCCCATCTCTGTTATATTCCAGTGTGTAGGGCAGGCACGGGCAAGCTTTCTAACTTGGGGGCCGCATGGCGGGTTGCAGTGGGGCGGGTGGGCCAGAAGGGAGGGGGTTCTCCCCAAGCCCCCTCCCTGCCCTTTCCTCCCCCTCCTCTTTCAGAGACAGAAAGTGAAGGAAAGACGGGAAATGTTTGGATCCCAAAAAGGTTGGTCTTGGTCAGGATGAGATGGTGTATGGGAGAGAAAAAGTGTATCCATGAGACCCCCTTATTGCCTACTCTTGATATAGAATCCTAGAAGTGGAAGAGACCCTCAAGGGCTATCCTGTCCAACCCCTTGCCATGGAGGGAGGCACAGTCAAAGCACTGCCGGTAGACAGCCTCTGTTGGAAAAGCCTCCAGAGAAGGCGACTCCACCCACACTCTTAGGAAGTTCTTCCTAATCTTTTCAGTGGAATCTCTTTCTGCCATTTGAAACCATTGCCCCCTTGTGCCCTGGTCTCTAGAGCAGCAGGAAGTCAGCCCCCCCCCCCCTCCTCAATGGGACACCCTTTGGAATCTTGAAATGTGGTTCTCATGTTCCCTCTCTACCTTCTCTTCTCCCAGCTAAACATCCCCCAGGAAGAAAGGAAGGAAAAAGAGAAGGAGGAAGGAAGGAATGATAAAGGGAAGGAAGGAGAATGAGAGAGAAAGACGGCAGGAGGAAAGCGGGAAAGGAGGAAAGGGAGGATGGGAAGGAAGGAGGAAGGGAGGAAATATAAAAGGGAAAGAAGGAAGGAGAATAAGAGGGAATGGAAGGAAGGGGGAAAGGGAGAAAGGGAAGGAAGGAGGGAGAAGGGAAAGATAAAAGAGAAGGCAGGAGAATGAGAGAGAAGGAAGGTGGAAGGAAAGTGGGAAAGGAAGGAAGGAGGAAAGGGAAGAAGGGGGAAGGGACAGGGAAAAGATAAAAAGGAAGGAAGGAGAATGAGAAGGAAGGAGGGAGGTAAGAGAGAAGGGAAGTAAGGAGGAAAGGGAGGAAGGGAAGAAAGGAGGAAGAAAATAGGGAAAGGAAGGAAGGAGAATGAGAGATAAGAAAGGACGGAGGAAAGAGGGAAAGGAGGAAAGGGAGGAAGGGGAGGAAAGATAAAAAGGAAGGAAGGAGAATGAGAGAGAAGGAAGAAAGGAGGAAAGAGGGAAAGGAAGGAAGGAGGAAAGAGAGGAAGGGAATAAAGGAGGGCGGGAGGAAAGATAAAATGGAAGGAAGGAGAATGGGAGAGAAGGAAGGAGGGAGAAAAGAGGGAAAGGAAGGAAAGACGAAAGGAAGGGAAGGAAGGAAGGAGGGAGAAAGGAGGGGAGGGAAGGAGGAAGGAAAGAGAAAAGGAGGGAAGGATATGATGGTGAGAGAGAGTTGGGACTGAGAGAAGAGTCCAAGGGGCCGCATCCTCCCCGGGCCCGGGTTTGCCCATACCTGGTGTAGGGCGAGCGAGGCTCCCACCCACAGCATGTATTGATTCACTTTGCGTTCCCTTTCTTTTTATCCCGCCTTTCTCCCGCTGTCGAGACTCAACACCAGGCAAAACTAGCAAACAAAATCGCGGCCACTTTTCCTCCCTTTTTGCCGAGGCGACACCGTTACCAAGTGCGGAGCCCTCCCTCCTGCCTCCCCCCCTTCTCCCCCTCGAGCCCAGAGAGCGAGGAAGCCCAGCGCCCCTGGGAAGCGTAGTCCTCCCTCTCGGGCCTGCCTTTCTCCTCCGTGGAGTCAAAAACTACCTTTCCCAGGCACCCCTGCGGGCCGTCCTCTCGTTGCCAGTGGCGAAGCCGAGCCGTCAATCAGCCGGCGTCACGGCGTGTGTATGTCTTTGGATGGATCGGGTTTTTTTCCCTTCCAATCTCCTCGCCTTGGATTGTGTGCCTCTGAGGGCTTCATAATAGGAGCCAGGCAAGGGAGGGGTGTGTGTGTGTGTGTGTCTGTTTAGGTTAGGATTTCCACCCAAGGAGGCAAGTGTCATGCGGGGGTGAGAGCGCAGTGCAGCGTGAAGAGCGGGGACTCCTAATAAGAGGATATTTTGGAGGGGAAAGAGAGAGAGAAAGAGAGAGGGAAGGAGAGGGGGAGAAGGGAAAGAGGGAGGTCTTCTTTGAAGGGGGAGAAAGAGAGAGAGGGGGGGGGAAGGAGGTGTGGGGCTTCATTTCATTCTCTCCCCCCTTTTTGGCCATTACTGCTGATCTGGAATGCCACAAGGCAGATCGCAGCCAAGCTGATCGCCTCCAGCAGAAGCAGAAGCAGCGAGTCCTGGCGATGAAGCGGCGAAAGCTGGCGGCGGCGGCGGGCTTCTGCCTCTCCTTCTTGCTGGGCACTTTGCTCAACGTCTTCTTCTTCATCCCGGCTTTCGACCCTCAGCAGCAGCAGCGGCAGAAGGGGGAGGTGGAAGGCAACGAGGCGCTCCTCCCGCTGCCTCCTCGGGGAGACTTAGCCCGGCAGATCCGGGAGCGCTACGAGGAAGTCCTGCGCTACCGGGAGCCGCGGGCAGCGCGCTTAGAGCGCCGGCTCATGGACCTGGAGCGGGGCCGCCCTGCTGCTGCTTCTTCTTCAGCCTCATCTTCACCTCCTTCTTCTCCTCCTTCTTGGTCTCCGACCTCCCGCCTGGAGCTGTCCCTGGGCCCGCTGCGGCTGGGCTGCGCGGACCTGCGGGAGGCCGGCGAGGTGCGCTTCCTGGGCTCGGGCTACACCAAGGCCGTCTACAAAGCCGCCCTCCACGGCGGGTCCGGACGCGCCCGCCCTCCTCTCGCCGTGGCCCTCAAGGCCGTGGACTTTGCCGGGCACGACGTGGCCCGCTGCGCCGAGCTCCACCGCGCCCCGCAGGACTGCTACCGCCTGGCCTCCTACAAGGTCCTCAAGGAGATGGTCCTCCTCCACCGCCTGCGGCACCCCAACGTCCTCCAGGTAGGAGCCTTCTGGCGGGAGGGCCGTCTGGCGGGAGGGCTTTGGCCGGGTGGGTTCGTGTAGGTTTTTCGGGCTTTATGGCCATGCTCTAGAAGCATTCTCTCCTGACGTTTCACCTGCCTCTATGGCAGGCATCCTCAGAGGTTGTGAGGTCTGAGGATGCCTGCCACAGATGCAGGCGAAACGTCAGGATATAATGTTTCCAGAACATGGCCATAGAGCCCGAAAAACCTACATTAACCCAGTTGTGAGGTCTTTTGGAAAGTCTGAGGATGCCTGCCACAGATGCAGGCGATACTTCAGGAGAGAATGTTTCTAGAACATGGCCATCCAGCCCGAAAAACCTACATCAACCCAGTTGTGAGGTCTTTTGAAAAGTCTGAGGATGCCTGCCACAGATGCAGGCGAAATGTCAGGAGAGAATGCTTCTAGAACATGGCCATACAGCCCGAAAAACCTACAACAACCCAGTGATTCCGGCCATTGAAAGCCTTCGACAATACTTTAGCAGTGTGTTCCTCCACGGCGTAATGGGCATGGCCCTTGGGATCTTTTCCAACGCCAGGGTACTATCATACTTGGATAATTATAATAGGGGAGGATAAGCAAGGGGGGGGGGGGTCTCCATCCAGAGAGAAAAGCGGGGTAGAATTGAGTATATTATACCAATATTCATTATGATATGGGCTGGGGCACCCTAATGTCCTCCAGGTCGGAATAGGATCCCACCTTCCTTCTCTTTCATTCTTCTTCCTTCTCTTTTATCTTTCCCTTCTCCCTCCTTCCTTCCTTGAGCTCTCTTCCAACGCCAGGATTCAGTAACGGTAATGATGATGAGGAGGAGGAGGAGGAGGATAAGGAGGACAGACAAAGAGATGGTGTCAGGATAAAGGGAGCCACTGGGTCTCCATCCAGAGTTTGCTCCCTCCTCAATGTGACATCCCTTCAAATATATCGGCGTGGCTGTCTTCTCCAGGCTAAACACGCCGGCTCCCTAAGTTGCTCCTCACAAGTTTGCCTAGACCTTATCCTTGAATTGCGGTGCCCAGAACTGGACTGGATTAGAAAAGGAGTCAACAGTGAGATGCGACAGTTTAATAATAAGCCAATGCGATTCCAAGGTGCTGGAAGAAGAGTAGACTGTCTCTTCATCACACTAGAGAATGAATCCACTTTAAATCCGGTTTCTGTAAAATTCTGGGGTTTGTAGTTTAGTGAGGCTGTTAAAGCCTCCTCCCTAATCCTCCCTAAACTACAAACCCCAGAATTCTGCAGGAGACAGCAACCGGATTTAAAGCGGATTCATTCTCTAGTGGAATGAATCAATAGATGAATGGAAGCTATGGCCCCACTCTAGTTTGCTTTGGTCAGACCTCACCTGGAAGGCTGTGTCTCATTCTGGGCCACACCATCCAAGAGGGAGACTATTGACCTGCTGGAGTGGGTCCCAAGAAGGGAGACTAAAATGGGCAAATGTTTGGAAGCCAAGCCTTATGAGGAACGGTTTGGGGAGCATGTTTAGCTTGGAGAAGAGGTGGTTTGACAAGATCTTTTCCCCCACCAAACTGCAACAGCTATGATTCCATAGCGTTATGAATAGCATGGCAGCTAAAGCGGTGTCAACATGCCTTAATTCGGGAATGATTGATCCCATGTCGCTTTGAGGGCGCGCCCAAGTAAAGCGGGAACCGGATTAGGAGAAGTATTCGAAGGTGGCAACTGAGAGGATTTGCTTCCCCAGGAGCCAGTGGTATTAACTGTGGGTCCTTGGTATCCGCTGGGGTTTGGCTCCAAGATCCCCGGAGATACCGAAATCCATGGATGCTTTTTTTTGGGTCGTGTCAGGAGTGACTTGAGAAACTGCAAGTCGCTTCTGGTGTGAGAGAATTGGCCGTCTTCAAGGATGTTGCCCAGGGGACGCCCGGATGTTTTGATGTGTTACCATCCTTGTGGGAGGCTTCTCTCATGTCCCCGCATGGGGAGCTGAAGCTGGCAGAGGGAGCTCATCCGCGCTCTCCCCGGATTCAAACCTGCGAGCTGTCGGTCTTCGGTCTTGCTGGCACAAGGGTTGAACCTAGGGCGCCACCGGGAGCTCCATCCATGGATGCTGAAGCTCACTAAGAGAGAAAGAGAGTTCATTCCCCCGACTTTTCTCCGACATCTTAATATAGGGGCCTTGGTTGGGACCTGCCTAAATTTTACCGCTGGCCAACTGTGCTTTCCTTCTTCTGAACTGGCTTGGTTTCGCTCAAACGGCATTAATTCCACAGTGTAGACGCAGCGCTTTTCATTTGGAAGTCAAGGAGGCGAACTCGCGGAGCCTGCTCCCCGAATGAATCCAGAATCATCGAGTGCCTTATACCAGGCTTGGGCCAACTTGGCCCCTCCAGGGGTTTTGGACTTCAGTTCCCACCATTCCTAACAACCTCAGGCCCCTTCCTTTCCTCCCTCAACCGCTTAAGAAAGTCTTCTCAGCATCTCCATGGGAATTAAAAAAAAACCCCTCTTGGGATTGACTACTGAGGAGACGGGCTGGAAATTGTCCTTGGACTCCTATTCCAGGGGCTGCTTGATGCTAGGAGACTCCTATTCTGAGTTGTTGTAGTTTTTTCGGGCTGTATGGCCATGTTCTAGAAGCATTCTCTCCTGACGTTTCGGCTGCATATGTGGCAAGCACCTTCAGAGGTTGTGAGGTTTGTTGGAAACTAGGAAAACTGGGTTTATACTGTCCAACAAACCTCTCAACCTCTGGGGTTGCTTGGCACAGATGCAGGCGAAACGTCAGGAGAGAATGCTCCTAGAACAGCCCAAAAAACCTACAACAACCCAATGATTCCGGCCATGAAAGCCTCCGACAATACATTGACTCCTATTCTGATAGATTTCCTTTTAGCTGGCGAAACAGAAGGCTAGATAAAGCATTAGATTCCGTGTTCATATTATGCCATAGTGCTACTGTGTGCACTTCAGAAGAGTTCGCCTCCCAATAAACGCGTGTCAGCTCGTTTGGAAAAGGAAAGTGATTGAGAGAAGAATAAAAAAGGAAGCCTATCCGGATCTAAGCATTGGCATTGCATGGAAATCTTGATCAGAAAGGCTATTAATGTCACATCAGTAGCAATGTTGGCAGGTTATTAAAATAGGTTTAGAGAAAATGGCATTTTATCTAAGCAGGGTGTTGTAGTTTTACAAGGTCTTTAGCCCAAGAGTGCTGCTGATGCCCCACCAAACTACAACTCCCAGGATTCCAAAGTGTTGACCCAGGGCAGTTCAAGTGAGGTCAGTCTGCATTAATTCCACCTTGTAGATGCACCTCAGACCTCTTCCCTACCCAGAAGGATTCTGTACTTCACAGAACAGGATGCTGTATGAAACTGACTACACATCCTGGCTTTTTATACTATGAATAGAATTGAGAGTGCTAGTCCTCATTGAGTCTGTTTGGTTCCTGTACTGGCCGGGGGATTCTAGGAGTTTTATTATAAAATAATCTTTTCCCCAGCTTTTCTTCTTCTTCTTTCTCTTACGAATATTCAGTCCTAGGAAAAGCACTTTTCAAAGTTTTTTATTCTGCTCAACCTCAACCCCTAAAGTGGAATTGTAGGGCTATGCTTATGTGCATCTGCACTGTAGGATTAAAGCAGTTTGGCACTACTTTAACTGTCCTGACTCAATGCTATGGAATCATGGTATTTGTAGTTTGAAAGTCATTTAACTTCATCTGCCACATAACGCTGGTGCCTCACCAACTCCTAGAATTCCATAACATTGAACCAATGCAGTTAAAGTTATGTCAAATCAGCATTAAATCTACAGTGTACATGCACCCAAGGTGGTGGAGCTCCGAGTGGTGCAATGGGTTAAACCCTTGTGCAGGCAGGACTGCTGACTGAAAGATCTGAGGAGCGGGGTGAGCTCCTGTCTGTCAGCTCCAGCTTCTCCCATGGGGACATGAGAGAAGCCTCCCACAGGATGGTAAAACATCTGGGCATCCCCTGGGCGGACAACCAATTCTGCATTTTCTCAAGTTCATGAAAAAAAAAAACAACCCAAAGTGGTTCAAATATATCCATGAACTCACAAAAGTGGGTTATATATATTTTAGGCCAACCAAAATGGACAAGGCACTTCATGCAAGCCTTTGAAACCCAACTGGCTTCTATATCAGGTACTATAAAAGCATACAGAGGAACAGAAAGAGGCAGTCTCTGTTAGTAGTTTAGATTGATCTCTGCTATCAGCCTCTTCAAGAATGCACAGGAAGCAATCCTGGAATTGCCAAGTTCCCCCAACTCCCTTCTTGCATGTTTTAAAATGATGGTCTTTCACATTTTCTGTTTCCCTAAAAAAAAACATTCAAGAGTTCCACCCCTGGCACTTGTCCTCACATTGTTGTCTTGTTGTTGTTGCTGCTGTTGCTACTGCTGCTACTGTGCCTGCTGGTACTATATTTATTTAAACCTTTCTCTCTGGATGGGGATCTAAAGCTGCTCACAACTTTAAAAATAATATGCTTTACATTCCTTATGCACACCCCACACAAACAACTTAAGGCAATGCATATGAATGGAGTATTGTGTGGTTTCTGGGCTCTATGGCTATGTTCTAGCAGCATTTTCTCCTGACATTTCGCCTATGGCTGACATCTTCATATATGTGGCTATTATGATTATCCAAAGAATCCTGTGAAACAGGTCGGTTTGAGAGCTAGAATGGCCCATAGGAGTTCACCCAGTGAGTTTTACAGTCGGGAGTCTGATAATAATAATAATGATAATAATAATAATAATAATAATAATAATAATAATTTATTATACCCCACCACCATCTCCCCAAGGGGACTCAGGACAGCTTACATGAGGCCAAGGCCAACAATTACAACAAAGCAAATATACAACAAAAAATCAGCAATAAAATATAATGAAAATAATAATATAAAAACAATACAGAGTAACACACAATGCAATATAAAACCACAATAATTGGACACAATGGGCAGGGCCAGTTGCAAAGATTAAAATGTTTAAAAACACTGTGTGAGATGAGCAATGTAGTGTATCTGGAAGGAAGTTCAGGTGGGACAAAACAACGGGGTTTAATTGCACTAGAGGGTGAAATAAAGTGCATCCAAGGGCATTTTATACAGGGTTTGGTCAAGGTCAGGGATTGTTGTTCATTCATTGAAGGCACATTGGAACAGCCAAGTTTGCAGGCTCTTCCTGAAGTGTAAGCCTGAGTCTCCTAAATCCCAGTCTAACATATTTCATTATCTTTAGAGATTAGACACTTTCAGTGTTTGGACAACAACCTAGAAGTATTATAAGGCCCAGTTGACAAGTTTTGCATGGGTATTGTCTCACTGGATCTCTTTTAGTTGGCATTAACTTCAGATTAACTAACAACCAGATTCAGGCCTACAGCCTCCAAAATTCCCCAGCAAAGGAAGAAGATTTGTAAACTCTGCTCCCCTTCCCAAATATTGGCTTTCTTTTTATGCTCCCGCCTTTCCATACTTTGCCTCTGTTTGTGGCTACAATTCAGTGTTTAGTTGAACTTTATATCCAACTAAACATGAATGGAATATTAGGCTGAAAATCCCATTTTGAGCCAACATTTCACCAGCTGTCCATCCATGAATACTATTATGTAATGTCATTGGAGTGCTCCTCTTCCTATAAATGGCTCCGGTATCCAGAAAAAAGAGTTCCATATAAGAGAAGATTCAGCATGGTGCAGTGGTTAGAGCAGTGATTCCCAACCTGTGGTCTGTGGACCACCAGTGGTCTGCAAGAACTAAAATATGGTCCGTGGCCTTACCTTTACTACACCGTTGCAATGAGAATGACTGGTCTCATGAAACTCTCTTATCATGCAAAGGCAATGGGGATGTCAGGAGAGTCTGACTACCCACAGCCTCCTGACTTTTGCTTCTCCTCCTCCTCCTTTGCCCTGATCGGAGCCATTCCATGTGGGCAACTTGGTGTCTTTGTTTTTAGGCCTCTTCTTGGGGTTACTTGGGGTGCTGATTCAGAAAATTGTATTGGATAGATCACATCAGCTCTAGATTATTAAATATGGTTTTCTGTGGGCAAGCAGATGGCAACATCTGGATCGCATATGTTCAGTATCAGGAACTAGAGCTGATGTGGTCTATCCAATGCAGTTTTCTGAATCAGCACCCCAAATAACCAAACTGAATCTTAAGTTGATCAAAAACCGATTTGTAACCCTTTTGGTATTAATGTTGGAGAGTGGTCCCTGGTCAATAAAAGGTTGGGAACCACTGGGTTAGAGTAATCAACTAGGACTCGGAGAGGCTGGGATTCAAATTCCTTCTTGGCCATGGAAACCTACAAGGTGACCTTGGGGAATTCACACACACTTTCTAAGCTTCAGAGAAAGGCGCAATGGCAAATTCCCTATGAACATTTCTTATGAACATATGAAAGCCCCATACTAATGACATTTAGAGTTACCATAAGTGAGAAACTACTTGAAGACACACACAAACACACAGAAGCAGAGAAGACCAACCCATTTGGTTCAGTATTAAATTCCACCATCTTTAGCTGTACTTTCTCTTAATGAAATGTTCCTTGGATTCCCGTTCTAAGAGAACTTAAAGGAGACCAATTCATAATTGCAAACCAAAATGGACTCAGTGTGTAAGTTTTCAGGTCATTCAGTATTCTTCATCATGCTTAATTGTATCAAAATTAGAGAATGGGGAATTATTATTTTTGGGTTGCTGTGAGTTTTTGGGGCTGTATGGTAATGTTCCAGAAGCATTCTCTCCTGACATTTTGCCCACATCTATGGAAGGCATAGGTTGTGAGGTTTGTTTGAAACTCTGCAAGTAGGGTTTATATATCTCTGGAATGTCCAGGGTGGGACATTATGTTTATTTATACCCCACTTTTATCTCTCCAGAGGGAGATTCAAAGTGTCTTAGAAGTCCCAAAGTAGGGCAGATGTTATAACTATGTGGCCTGCAGTGAAACGGAGATTATCACTTATTCTGACTTTAGGGACTTCTCTTCATATCACTCCCTGCCATCAAGACCCTGCTTTGTCCAATGCTGTAGCCATCTGTTTGAAATCTGCTGCTCTAAAGGATTGTGTGTCTCTTTTTCTGTGCATGTGTCTGAGATTTTACTGTGCATTTTAGAAAACGAAAGCTTATTGTCTATCAAAAGCTGAGCTTTGAGCCTTTTTCTGTAGACACCTAAATGCTCTCAGGTGAAAATGGGAATGTGCCTCTTCTGTCCCCAAAGATAGGCACAATTAAACTCTATATTTCTTATTGGGACTTCTTTGGAATAAGTGTTGATAGCAACCCATCTCTCTCTATTCCTGTTTTGGGGACTGATAACGTAGTGATGAGGACTCTGAATCAACAACAGCCTCTTCTTTGACAGTATCATGTCTGGTCAGTTATGACTTAATGGATTATGTATCATTTTAGTGTTTGTTGTTTATTTGTTCAGTCGTTTCCAACTCTGGTTTCTTTGCAAGCTCAGTAAAACGTACCTGACTTGGGTGTGGCAAGGATGTGTGTGTAAAATGTGGGTATTGTATCCCAGATAGGATTTATGTTCCCCAAATAACATTTTCCTTCAATTTCAAAATGGTCTAGCATTGCTGAAAAGGAAACACTGAAAATTATTTGCATCTAGAACACTTACATTTGCTGTGTTTCCATTCCCTTGGTCATTTTGTCTGCCCCCTCCCTTTGGATGCCTTAACTGTATTTATAAATGATGAGCTGAAATTTTTAAGTTGCTGTGATGCTCGAAATTTGGAGACTGAAGAAAAAGTTCATGTAGGAGAGCAGAATTCGTATGGAGGGCTAAATGACTTTATTTTGCACACACACCCTGTAGTTACACCAACTGTGCCAGAGGGAATGTGAATGGGATTTTTAGTTCTCTCAACCAACTGTCTTAATTCAACTTTGTTCTGCATATACTGGTAAAAGCAATGCTCTTTCTGAGAGTGAGGTACATTTCCGAAAGTGAGGTAGATAAAGTGTGAATGAACACTAAATTCGTGCCATTGTACACCATACAAAACCTCTGGATCAAAATGAACTTGACTGATCTAGAGAGACACACTATAGGTCGATGCTTTCTCTGAGTGCTTTCCAATTTTTTTTTGCTTACTAGAGGAGGATATTTGGGATAAGACCCGTTCAGTTTTATATTTTAGAACCCAAGTCTCTTTCGGAATTGTAAAAAATGGGATTTCAGTCTATTTTAAGGTTGTTCTGAGTTCCATTTTTAAAATATGATCTAGACACTTTTATTCCATTCTGCCGCAAGGCAGCAAACAGTAGTGGATCCTAAACATTTCAAGAGGGATGCTGCAAACTTCAGATATTTAAGGTGTATTTTATTAAACCCCAACTAGTCTCCCAACTAGAAATCCAGTTTGACTTAAGGAACTCTGAGCTGTGAAACTTGTGCTGAGAACCAAAAGTGAAAGGAGCAGTCTGTCCACAAGAAAACCCGGCTATCCTAGGTTTTCTTTGCTTCAGCAGAATAATATAGGGAGGAGGAGAATCATATCATTGTTGCTATTAAACCATTAAGAATTAACAATCCTTGACTGTCTCCTCCAAGTCATCTGTAAATCTACCAGCAGATCAAGAACTATCTTCTGCCAACTCCAATCCTCGCAGAAGATTTTATTTTGCTCTAGAGATCCTTCTTTCAGCACCAGATTGGAGTCAGTCAAAGGATAGAGACAGGCGTTCAGAAAAAGTAAAATTTCTAGATTTCTGAACTTATTCTCTCCCTGTGGAAGTTTGTTCTTGCCTTTGAACACAGCTGAGTGAAGCTGTGTTCAAATCGATTTTATTCTGCCCTTGGCTGGGCTCTGTTGAAGGCTCTTTTTATGAGGGCTATGAGGATGTAAGAAAAACCCTACTAAATCATGTTTCTTGCAGAGACTGGAAACATTGCTTTTCAAGGCAAAGATTCTATAGCTCTGGCTGCTGCACTAGTGATAGGGCAGGAGAAGGCTGATATCATAAAACTGATGTCTCATTGCCTATAATCTCAAATTCGTGGCTTCCAGGGATGGTTCAGAATAGGCAGCTTTCTCTTCCCATTGCTACTACTATTTGCCTATACAAACAGCCAAGATGTAATACTATTTGCATGCAGTGTTAAATGGGTTGTCCATTGCTGTAGGATCATGGCCTTGGATTACAACTTCCACAATCCTACAGCCACATGGTCATTGGCTTTGGTTGCTAACAATGACAGTGCTTGGAAAAAAACATAGCAGAGCATAAAGTCAGTGACCTTCTTCGAGGATCCTCTGTCACTCTGTATGTCTGTGTATCCAGATCTTATCTGAAGGTCATCATTTGCTATCTCAGGTAAATTGTGTGACAGTGTGAAGGAAGGGTCTTGTTTGTGGTGACAGCTGCAATCAGGGCAATTCATTTAATGCCTATTCTCTTAGTTTTTTAGTGTCAAGCGGAATTTCAAAGTTTCATCACCTTTTGTGATGAAACTTCCTAGATTTCCTCAGCATGATCAGGGGTTGTGCTTATTAAAAAAGTAAAGGTTTTCCTCTGACATTAAGTCTTGTTGTGTCTGACTTTGGGTGTTGGTGCTCATTTCAATTTTTAGCCAAAGAGCCGGCGTTGTTCATAGGCACCTCCAAAGTCAGCATGACTGCATGGAGCACTGTTACATTCCTGTCAAAGTGGTACATATTGATCTACTCACATTTGCATGTTTTTAAACTTCTAGGTTGGCAGAAGCTGGGGCTAACAGTGGGAACTCACTCTGCTCCCTGGATTTGAACCGCTGACCTTTTGGTCAGCAAGTTCAGCAGCTCAGCGGTTTAACCCATTGCACCACTGGGGGCTCCATGTGTTTGTTAGGGGATTCTAAAAGCTGTACTGTAACAACTTTTCTAATCTTTTGGTAAACATAATTACTTTTCAACACCTTTTAATATGTTTACTCTTTGTCAGGAGATTTTCACAGTTGCTTACTGATTTTTTTTATCTTTTGTGAAATTGTCCTGGAAATATTTTGCTTGAAGGAAAAAATACAAATCTTACCATGTCAATTCTTTTCAATCGTAATAAATATCCACAGATAGCCCATGAATAAGACTAATTCTTTTCCACCTTCCCCAGCCTTAAAACCATTTAAATCTGTGACCATGGTCAGATTTTGTGGCCACAAATTCCCCACCTTAAGCTATGCAAGCACTATGAGAATTTAATTTCTCCTTTAGAACTCTTAAATCAGATTTCCTCCTTTGCAGCCTGATGTTAATAATGGCAAAACCAGCTTCTCTCTCTTGGTGACTAGCAAAAATGTGTCAGTTCACTGATCTCTTTATATACATTTCTGGGAATGGTTGAAATCCCATCTCTTGGCAGCCCCCTCCGCCTCACCCCCTTCTCTAGGCTTTTCTGGCTTCTGATTTAATTTTGACAGGAGGGACAGACTTTCTAAATAAACCCAAGCCGTTGAGGTGAATTTCCTAAAGCAAAGCTCTTAGTGTCCAGAAAAAGTGTGGAGAGCTTTCAGGAACAGAAGCTCATTTTTCCTGTTGTTGCTTCCTTGAGTGCAGGAATACACTGGAGACCACCTATTCTCCCGGACTTCTCTCCAACTCAGCAGCACATCCATCTGCGCTGACTGACGGCTTGCCAAGGGCCTCCAAAGCGTTAGTGAATTAGCCTATTTATCCACAAATAGTTCCTTATGCTGGAGCAGTCTATAATCTTCAGTCAGAAATACGAACTCGTGGCTGGAAATTTCAGCCTATATACAGGATCACTCAGCACAAATTATACACCCTTTAATTCTCTTTTGAGCAGACCTGCCTCTAGACATTCCTGGGCACACATCTGAAAAATTCTGTGCTGTAAAAATTACAACAGTAAATTAAATGGCAGTTTGACATCTTTTCACCATTTTCCATTCTTCAGGAAACTCTTCCTTTTTGGGCTGGAGGAAATTCCTCATCAGGGATTTATGCTTTTATAATTATAATGCTTGGTTACTGCCTCATCCTGTTAAATGGAGCTGCCCCTTGAAGACAATTCTGGGATTTCAATTACTCTGGAAAGCTGATGTGTCACTTTCTTCAGTGTTGAAAAGTGGAACCATGACTATATTCTATTCTGCTGTTCAGCTTGCCAGTTTGTTCTCAAGATGAATATAGGTGCTGATTTCAACTCTGAATTGTTGCAAGGGGTGGAACTAGGGATGGGTAAGAATTTTGTTGTTGTTCCTAAAGATTTCACAGCAATTGCAGTTTTATTGCAGCATTTCATTTTTTTAAAAAAACAACCACACATTGTTTTGTGAGTTTGTTATTTATTTATTTAGTCACTTCCGACTCTTCATAACCTCACACCAGAGCTTCCTGTCAGCTGTCGCTACCCCCAGCTCTTTCAAGGTCAAGGCGGTCACTTCAAGGATACCATCCATCCATCTTGCACTTTTCCTTCCATTTTCCCCAGCATCATTATCTTCTCCAAGCTTTCCTATCTTCTCATTATGTGGCCAAAATACTGCATCTTTGCATCTAATACCCTTCTCTCCAGTGAGCAGTCGGGCATTATTTCCTGGAGTACGGACTGGTTTGATCTTCTTGCGGTCCAAGGCACTTTCAGAATTTTGTGTGTATAGAAACTTGGAATGGACAAGACCATTCATTCAGACCCCAGGCTTTTAACTGTATTATATTCTATGTTTTCTACACCTATTTAGTGAAAAGGAACCATTGGTTCATCCTTTTTTATATAGTAAAAGACTTCTAGTCCAAAACACCAGTAATGAAGATTATGTTGGAGGAACATAATAAATGAGTCCCAGTCTTTCTTAAAGTAAGTTTAACAATTTCTATAAGTTTGCTTATTTTTATAAGCCAGTCTTTGATGGAATCATTGAGTCTTTCCATCTTTGAACATGGGTAATTCTTGCTCATGTTATCATATATAGCAATAACCTTCCACATTTTCTATTGAGTTGTTTATTTATTTGTTTATTAATAAGGGGATTCAGAGCGGCTTACAGAATACACACATATGGCAAACATTCAATGCTGATTATTTACTTTATACAATTATACACTTAACAAGGACAGAGAAACACAAATAGAGGTAAAAGCAGTTGTTCCCATCTTATTTACGGCACCTTGGAAGCTGTGCTCAACTCTGGTCATGGTGTGTGTGTGTGTGTGCTGTTGCCCCAACTTCCATTCCGAGGAGCTTTCCTCCAATTGATCAATATCTTTAAGGGTGCCTTTATTACCTACTTGCTAAAAGTGGTACCTATTTATCTACTCACATTTCTGCTTTTGATCTGCTAGGTGGGCATGTGAGCTGGGGCTAACGGAGGGTGCTCACCCCAACCCAGGATCGAACTGCTGACTTTTCAATCGGCAGGATTTTTTCTGCAGCACTGCAGTTTAATGTGCTGTGCAAAACCCAGCCCCTTAACATCTCAAGCAGAGACAGTTCTGGTTTCATTTCAAATTTGATGATAACTATAGTGCCCAGTATTTCTGGACTTTTTTACATGACCACCATACATGCTAAAAAGTGCCCACCTTTCCCCAGCATGTCCAAAAAACCACTAGAACCATTTTTATACATCTTAGCAATCTTTTCTGGTGTCAGGTACCATCTATACATCATTTTTTTAAAAAAAATATTTCAAGTCATTACTCAGTGTAAATTTTAAACTCTTTGTGCAGACCCTTTCCCATTGTTCCATTTGTATTTGTTTACCAAAATTTTGTGCCCATTTAACCATACAGTCTTTTACTTGTTCTTCCTCCATTTCATATTTCAACAGCAATTAGCAATTAAGTGGTCATCTCCAGAATCCAAAACAATTTCAAGTTCAGGTTTATTAATCCAAATATGTATCCATTTTCAATTGTTCTGCTAATTGTCTGCAGGGAAACCATTGTATCGAGAAGTTTTTGGACAGTAGCTCCTCTCTCGTCTTTATTCTATACTGATCATTATCCAACATCAACAAGTCTGTTTTGTCTTCTTTCATAACAAGGAAGAATGATGATAGTAAGGAATAGGGATCACACACTGGCTATTTTGAAGCTGCAGGATGTCTTATCAGTAGCAGCAGTTAAGACCAGCACATCTGTAATTTCTTTCCAAAGGCTTATGAAAGCTTTCTCTTTGGGTTAGGTTTGATTGAAGCCTTTCCACAGCTGTTTTTGATTGATTATTAGATTTTCTGAGGATGTGTTGTTTATATTCAACTGTTGGGTATAAACCCCTTTGAACAACTCGAAAAATGTATGTGTACATATACAAACATATGTTCATATTTTAAAAAAAGGTTTTAAATAACAAGATGTTGTCTAGGTCTTCAGAATTTAACTTGATTCCCTTGCTTTTGCAGAAATGTAGGACTGGCCCATTAAATATCCCATGGTAGTCCAAACTACAGGAGATATTAAATTCATGCATCTTCTTAAACAACAAACAGTCCCTGGCTATGTGGTCACATAGACTACAGATATGGATTATCACATATGCATTAGATATTGCTCATGCACATTTTATAGCCTGTGTAACTCTGAAGTTCTATAAAACATTGATGCTTGAAATATTTTTTTTGTCTGAAGGTGAGCTGTGAGTATGTTGGACCAAAAGCAGAGTTGGGCTTGGCAGTTCCTTTGACCAACATTATTGTGTGTTGGACCGGGCTGTGGCGCAGATAGTTAGTAGTCAGCTGCATTAAATCACTACTGACCGAGAGGTCATGAGTTTGAAGCCAGCCTGGGTCGGAGTAAGCTCCTGACCATTAATAGTCTAGCTTGCTGTTGACCTTTGCATCCCAAAAGACAGTTGCATCTGTCAAGTAGGAAATGTAGGTACCACTTTATGCGGAGAGGCTAATTTAACTAATTTATAATGCCATAAAACCTTCCAGCAGCATGCAGAAAAAATCTCTCTGTCTCAAGAAATAATTGCATATCTAATACATAGGCATCTGGAAGTCTCAACCTCCATAAACTTGAACTGATATATTGTCAGATAAAATGTGTCTCATAAGAGTCTCACTGAAGGAACTAGAGATTCTTAGGGAGGTGTTTTTTTTAAGGTGGAAAAAAACCCTCTCAGAGTTTTTTGTCAGAGGTTTTTGCATTTTCTTTAATAATAATAGTAATAATACTTCAATCTACTCTGGGACTTCTGAATTCAGACTGACAGAGTTTTGGAGCACAATACTCCTGACCTTATGATCGTGGGAAAAAACCAAGTATGGACCAGCGATGTTGCCATCCGAGGCGACAACAGGATTGATAAGATTCAACTGGAAAAGCTTACGCGATATGAGGATTTAAATATAGAACTGCAAAGACTCAGGCGCAAGCCAGTAAAGGTGGTCTCAGTGGTGATCGGCACACTGGGTGCAGTGCCTAAAGACTTTGGCCTGTACTTAAAAACAATTGGCACTGACAAAATTACCATCTGTCAGCTGCAAAAGGACACCCTACTCAGATCTGCATGTATTATTTGCTAATACATCACACAGTGCTAGAGACTTGGGAAGTGTCCGATGTGTGATCAAATACAAAACCCAGCATAGTGGTCTTGTTTGCTGTGTATTAATCTTGTTATGTATCTAATAATAATAATAATAATAATAATAATAATAATAATAATAATAAGGATTCTAGGCCCCTAAGGCTAGTCAATATGGAGGGTCTATTTTACATACAAATAATTTAATCAGAGAAACTAAAATACTGACTTTGCCCTCCTGACTATCCACCACTAGCTAATATATCATCCTGCTCCTTTTCAAACCAAACACCCCCACTGGTCTTTCTTTAAAATAATGCTGGGCCTTTCCTTACAACCATGGACATGGTCTCTCTCCCTGTGAGTCCCCTGTAAATCTCATCCAGCTGACAGCCTGCCTGATAACAATGTTGTTCTTCAACTGTCTGAGCCCTTCCTGCTTCTTACCATGTCTCTTGTCACCAGACTGTGTCTTTATATTTAAACGCATCCTTTCAAGAGACATGTTAATGAATACTTACTTGACAAAATGTTCTTGCTAATTTACAAAGGCAAGCCTGATCTTTCAGGGCAATAAATATGTATTTTCCCCCTCAAAATTCTTAAGTAGTTACCCAGTTGTTAATGTCATGATGAGTTTCTTCTCCTAAAAGAACATTGGATAGCACAGATGAAAATGGCACCACAGAAAGGGAGAATGAAATAAGAGTGTCACATTCTACAGCTAATACAGCAGAACTTAATTTAAAATGACATTTAGCTGGCCACTAACTGATCTTGCTGTTAAGTTAATGGTAGCTAATAATGTTGTAAAAGAAAGTATGCTTTTCCTGTATTTTGAGAAAGATGTGAACTGCAAGATATTACAGTGTAGCCCCAGTACCCAATATTTCACTTATTCATATTGGACAAAATATATCCCGTGTAGGAGTTTTCTAGGCTCTCCTGGTAATCTATGATATGTTTCTGCTGGAAATTATCTCAGTCCAAATCTATACTGTCATATAATGCAACTTGAAATGGCATTATATGGTCTATAAATGGGACCACAGAGTTATATTAGAGGTTCTGTGGTGGAGACTCCTTCTTTGGAAGCTTTTAAGCAGAGGCTGGATGGTCATCTGTTAGGGTGCTTTGAATGCAATTTTCCTGCTTCTTGGCAGGGGGTTGGACTGGATGGCCCATGAGGTCTCTTCAAACTCTATGATTCTATGATCTATTAATATCCTATAGAGGACTGTAAAGATAAAGTTTTCCCTTGACATTAAGGCTAGTTGAATCTCATTCTGGGGGTGGTGCTTATCTCCATTTCTAAGCTGAAGAGTTGGCTTTGTCTGTAGATGCCTCCAAGATCATGTGGCCAGCATGACTGCATGGAGCACCATTACCTTCCTGCTAAAGCTGTACCTGATGATCTACTCACAGTTTCATTTGTTTCAAACTGCTAGGTTGGCAGAAGCTAGGGCTAACAATGGGAGCTCACTCCATCCCATGGATTTGAGTTGTTGACATTCCGGTCAGCAAGTCCTGCAGCTTAGCGGTTTAACCAGCTGTGCCACCGTGACCCCCCATAGAGGATATCTTTCTAAAAATCGTCTGATCATTCAGCTCAAATCTATGATAACTTCCAATGGAAGTTGTTTACTTCGAAAGGATTCAATATTATTCAAGATTTCAAATTTCTGGAGTTGTTTTCTCTTCATGCATTCTAGAGGAGCCTTTATAAACAAATGTGCAAACAGATCATATTCACTGGGTTGTTGTAGGTTTTTTGGGGCTATATGACCTAGTGGAGAGAATGCCTCCAGCCATGAAAGCCTTTGACAATAGATTGTGTTCAGTTTTATGGATTGGTCAACTTGGATTTCTTGGATTGAGTGATATAGCTTTGGCCTATAAAGCCCTAAATGGCCTCGGCCCAGTTTACCTATTTGAATGCATCTCCTTCTATGAACAACTGTGGAGATTAAAATCTTTTGGGGAGGCCTTGCTCTCAGTCCCGCCACCATCACAGGCATGATTGGCGGGTACGAGAGAAAGGGCCTTCTCAGTTATTGCCCCCGGCTATAGAGACCTAATAATGTAAGTATAGATAATTTAAAAGATCACCTTCTTAAAGATCTCATCACTGTATTTATTTATTTTATCATTTGTTTATAAGCTTATCTCAAGGAGCTTAAAATATGTCAAAAACAAGTACTGGGTATATCAGAATATAGAAAATGGGACATGAATGAGAGCTGCAAAGGTTTTCCTTGCTGGTGAACCAAAGTTATACTTAGCAAAATAGATGGGTTAGCGACTTCCTTCGTACTATTAGCAGTAATACTTCTACTTCTATGGTTACTGAATGCATTGCAAGTTGCTTTCCCCATCCTACTCTAAGTGGGCTCCTTTGTGCCATCCATTGTGATGGGCAGGTGCAGATCAAGATGGAAATGTTGTTTGGTCTGGAATGAAAGGAAATGGTGGAGGAGGAGTAGAAGAGAGTGGCTCATTAAAGTTGATTTAATAATGAGGGGCATTTGAGAAAGGCAGGGATCTGGGTCACTGATTTATTGTGTCTGAAGATTTAGCAGCCTGGCTAATTGCTTTGCAGTTGCTCTCTGTCAAACACTGTGGTGGATGGGCCCCGTCCATCTCTTTTCCCCATGCTGTAATGTGATTTCTTTCATGGCAACAAAGGGGGATAACACAAGTCCCCTTTCCTCCTTTTGTTGCCATATAATGGTGGCTTCATATAGACTGATTCCTGCCCATCACTGCAGAGCGGAGAAGAAGGCAGAAAAATCCATTCCATGGAAGCTGCTGTAGCATTGCTGTTAATTTCAAACAATGGTCTCAATTGTAAAGAGGCAATGGCAGTGTTTGATTTACTGTAATCAAACATAATTATATGCATTGTGTGTCGGCGCAAAGGCTCAAATAGTCATAAAAAGCTTGACTTAAGCATTCTTCTCATGTTGTTGGAGCCAACAAGAAAGAAAGAGACAATTGAAAGTGACGATGGACTTGAAAACTTGATTGATTCCTGCTTTGGATGTATTTACGTGGTGGAATTCCCCTTTGTCTTCCAATTATACAGTGAAAATGTTAAAATAAAACTTGTATGTTGATAAATGTGGGATTCCACGTTTCTGTTGTTAGGGGCTGGATTTGGCAGCTCAATTTTGTCTATGTGCAATGCCTCTGGAATTTGGCTGCTGTTTTTATTACAGTAGTGTTTTTAGCCTATGATCATTTCTAATTTTCAGTGGTTCCCCACTCCCACTTGGTATGGGGTTTTCTATTGTAAGCCCCTTGGGTACAATTCAACAGAACATTTAATAAATAAGGTGCATGCCAATTGTTGTAGTCTATCAACACATGCACATGTTCGCACACACAGAGAGCCAAATTCAGCCACATCCAGGCAGTTTTAAAAGCTGCCTAAAAGTAAACCTCACTAAATACAGCGAGATTTCTAGAAGAATAAATATGCAGTGTTAGCCCCACTGATTTCAGTGGGAGAGATTTAAGCATCAGCTTAATTGTCTGACTGAAATCAAAAGCTCTTAAATGGCTTAACGGTAGCTGAGTTCTGCTCGCTATGATGTATGCATTCAAGCATGCCAATAGTAACCCTCTTTCTCTAATTGCCTGTCAGCTATTTTACTGTGCTACCAGACTACTTCATCAGAAGTATGATGAAGAGTGAAAAGGTGGTAGGAATACACTGGTTGCCATTTGCTGGGAAATCAATGGGATTTGAACTGTGTCATTTGCATACCTTCTTGGGAATTAGCCACATTGAACCTAGTGGAATTTACTTCTGTGTAAACAGGGACTATCTGTTGAGTAGTCTCATTGCCTTAAAATTCTACCACAGATCTGCTCCTGGGAGCTAAGCCAGGTCGGAGCTAAGCCAGGTCAGCCCTAGTTAGTATTTGGAGGGGAGACCACTAATAAATACCAACTGCTGCTCTAGGCTGTATTTTAGAAGGAGGAACTGGACCTGGTTGTGGCATTGGAATGGATGGATATCTCTATCCATTCCATTACCTAGTCAGGAAAACAGTAGAGTATGACTTGGTACCTTTCGGGCCATGCTGTTTTGCTGGCAGTTGCAGGTGAAAAAGAAGGTATATGGGGCGGCCCGTGGTGCCCCATGTGCCCTCCCTCCTTCCCCCATCATACAGTGGGGACAGCATCCTGTCCCCATCAGATGGGAGAAAGGGCGGCAACGTTGCCCTTTCCCCCATCATATGCTGAAAAGGGGAGGAAAGTGCGGGTAGCTCCACCAGACCTCCCCAAAATACATCCCCCCCATAGTGGTGAAGGAAGTGCCTTTCGGTGTTTCCCCTTCACTTTGGGAGATATGTGGGTTAGGCCTGCCTTGCGTCGGGTGATGGCACACTGCAGGCCTCATCCTTGCCACTAAACAAAGTGGCAAAACGGGGCTAAAATGCCCCATGTGAAGAGGTTTTAGCTGCTTTTGAGTCCATCAATTCTTGTATAATTTCTTTAAGTGTTGTCTAGTTTGACTGATTCTGCTCATAGTTGCACTTCAAGAAGGTGATGTCATTTGATGTTGTGTCACTTATGACTCAGGTTCCCGCTAGTTTCTTATCCATTCTAATACTTGATGTTGACATTAAGCCATTGGAGGAGGTCAGAACTGTTGGGAACAGGACATTATGATCATATTACATGGGCATAGTGACATCTATACTAGCTCTTGTTTCATTTCTGGATGTAATTCAAAGTTCTTTTTTAGCTTGCAAAGGCCTTCGTGGCTTGGTTTCTCAGCATCTGAATGATTCACTTTCCCCATATTTCTGAGGCTTAGATCGTAATACCTTGCAATATAGTGAACATGACAGGACAACATACAGGGTCTTCTCAGTTATAGGCCTTCAGTAATGGCAAATATTCTATAGAAATGCCTATCTGGTCCCTACTTCTTATGCTTTGGGGGCCTAGCACAGATTTTTTTTAATTCTCACTGTCCTTTTAGTCTTTGTATGTTTTTATTGATATACTGAATTATAAGCCGTTTTACTGCTCCTGTTTAATTCTTGTCTTGATTTTAAGCTCTTTGTTTATATTTACACATTGATGCTTGTTATTTAATTATACTTATTTATTGTCCTCAAAACAATTGATTTGAAGTAACCAAATAACTGAAAAAAACCAAAATTACAGTAATAAAAGAGGATATGTACCTTTATTTTTCAGAGTGATAGTTCAGAGACCATGAATTCTAAACATATAAAATCTGGTATGCATCCTAAGGAGGCACTGGGCCTGTGTACTTTGGGTTTCTCTGATGTTTAAACACCCATTAATTAATTTTGGCATAAATGTGCTCATTTGTTTGTGTCCTGAAATACCGTCTTCAGTCCCTAGGTGACAGACTTTGCTAACCAATATTTAGGTAGTTAGTATAGTTTGAAACCCATAGTTCAAAGGGCAGCAATTTATAGGGCTGCTCTTTCTCTTTTTCTGTTGATTGTTCATGGAACAGACAAATACAGATAATCACAACATCAGACTTTGATAGATATGCAAGAAGCTATGGCTTTGTTCATATTGGAAGAGGAACATGTTGTGGTGGTCATGTGTCTTAAAACTATTTACAACTTATGGTGACCCTAAGGTGAACATATGGAGTTTTCTTGGCAAGATTTGTTAATTGGAGGAATTTGCCTTTTTTTCATTCTAAGGTTAAAAGTCTGTGTTTTGCCAAAGGTCACCCCGTAGGTTTAATGGCTGAGTGGAGATTTGAATCCAGATTTCTAGAATTATTGTTAATGGTGAAATCACTGCACCACATCAGTTCCTGGGCAAAATGCGCCAACTCTAAAATCTGTCATTTTTCTTGAAGGCTTCAGTATAATAAACTAAAGCCAAGTACTTTAGATAGTGAATAAACAGATAAACTACCTTAGGCTACCATTCAATAAACACTTGCGCAATAGTCTTATTAAACTCCTTTGAGTACATGTGAGTATGATCTCTATCTGATAGTCTAAACTTGAACATATTTACTAGGAAGTAATTTTAAAAATCATTTCGTATTATACACATTTTATTGTACATTTGAGAAAATAAACATTTCGTGTCCAGTTGCCTTGGATCCTTTCCCAGGAGAAAGTCAGGGAATAAATTCAGTAAATAAACTTAGATAAGTAAATAAAATAAAATATGTAAATATAAAATGCTATTGAAAAAGATCAGGATTCCATTTCTGAATATTGACTGTTACCTTGACCCTAAAGTATATTTATTCCTGAATACTCCTGAATTCAGCACCCCTTGAGGGTTATTTCACTAGCCCCACTTTAAAGATTAGTTGTGCTGGAATAATTGGTTATCTGATTAATTGTTAAAATAGAAAATTGTTGAATTTAAGAGTTAGACTGAGATCAACGAATATCAGGTCAAGGCACATGTTAGGATGTTTTTACTGTTAAAAAAAGTCACATTGGCAAGGTTTGGGTAGCATGCAAGCTCATTTTAATATAACTGTTTTTAATGATTGATCAAATCTATAAAAATAGTCTTAAGGACCTCAACACACTTTTCATTGAATGTTTGCTGTGAATCTTTGCCATATGTGTTGGAACCCACCTTGAGTTCCTTTGGGAGATAGGGCAGTCTACAAATAAAGTATTATTATTATTATTATTATTATTATTATTATTATTATTGGGGTAGAACAGTGGTTCCCAACCTGTGGTCCATTGACCACCAGTGGTCTGCAAGAGCAAAAATATGGTCCACAGCATCACCATTATTACACCATTGCAATGAGAGCTACTGGTCTCGCGAAACCTTTTTATAGTGCCGAGGCTTATTCAGTCTGGTTTTCTGTGGACAAGCAGATGGCAACTACTGGATGGCAAATGTTCTGTATCAGAAACTAGAGCTTATGTGGTCTGTCCAATGCAGTTTTCTGAATCAGTACTCCAAATAACCAAACCAAATTAAAAATTGACCAAAAACTGATTTGCAACCTTTTTGGTACTAATGTTGGAGAGTGGTCCCTGGTCAAAGTGGTCCTGATTAAGTGGTCCCTGGTAAAAAAAAGGTTGGGAACCACTGTGATAGAAGAAGGTGCCATTGATATGCTGTTTTAAAAATGTAATATATGTTTTAACTGATTTTAATTGTTTTAAATTAATGTCTTAAAGTAGGTGTGGGCAACCGCACAGTAGGTGAGAGTCTAACAGCTGCACTTAGAGGCAAATGGATGGATTCTTTAATTGTTTAAAAACGTGCCACATAATCTTTAAACTATTTTGTTTTTAATTCATATTGCAATCCAGTTTGAATGTCATTTTGGAAAAAGGTGGCTATAAGCAAAAAAGTGAAAACAATACGTTGCTAAGGATTTTTGCAGAATATTTCATCAATGAAAATTAATGCTATTAGTGTATTGCTTTGGGAAATGGGAATATACTATTGGCTTATGTTCTTTGTTTTTCCTCTCCTTTGCATGTTGATTTCTTCTATCATTTACCAGTTTTGAGAGCTGGAATATGATTTTTAAACAGAAATGCATTAGTTATTAATAGTCCCCCTGCCCTCAAAGGCTTATTGATTATTTTTGGAAAAAATCTTTTAGTAGCACATTACAAATGCATGCTTTTGTAATTGATTTAAAATGATTTATTTATTTATTTATTTACCTCATTTGTCTCCCACCCTTCTCACCCCGAGGGGGACTCAGGGCGGCTTACAACAAAGGCACAATTTTATGCCTTGAATACTTATAAAAAATAAACCACATATAATTTTAAAATCACATAGTTAAAACATATCAATTAAACAATTACTTAAAATCATGCATTCATTATGGAGGGGGTACAATAATTATGGAGGAGGTACAGGAAACATTTTAAATATACAGATTATCTGACATACTTTTTTTTTATAAGTATGGGTTTATACAAATATACATGTAAAGAAGTACTATTTCCACTTAATGTGAGGGGAGAAGGCAGGTTTGAAATACAAAGAGAACAAGTTTTATTGTTAACAGAACGTAATTGTTGCAGTTTTGAGAATTTGAACTTGGCACAAGGCTTGATGTTACAAAATGGCTGGTTTGAGATACATTCAAGCTTCTGTTGTTACAATTCTATAAACTCCTTCTTTAGTGAAGTGCTTTTTATTACTTCAGAGTTCCCTATTGTGAATATTCCACACTGTTTGTCCTATACTCGGATCAAACCACTTTCCTTACTGGCAATCCTTAAAACCCCTTCTGTTAGATTCTTTTAACCTAAGCAATCTAACAAGGTAACACTTTCAGCTCTCTTGCTGAAGAAATATTCACAAATCCTAAGAACTAACTTAATTCTCACAGCTTCACAACCCAGAGCCCTAACTGACTCTGATCCTCTTCCCCGGGTCTCATCCACCGGACTAAACTACTTTTCCCAGAGTCCTTTCTTGACTCTGCTATTTCCCAGAGCCCTTAACTGGCTCTGCTCTTCTCCTCAGGGTCTCTTCCTCCTGACTGGAAATTAACTGACACTTTTAAACCTTTTTCTCCTTAAGCTCCGCCCACCTCCTCTGAGGCCTTGTTACCATGGCAACCTACCTCTTACAGTTAGGCCATAGCAACTAATGTAAACCCTAAATACAGTTTAAACACAGTACATTAAACACTCTATAATAAACATTTCTCTACAATACACATGCAATGTTAATGGCCATAAACAATAATTAAAAACATATACATATGGCCAGGAAACCAATAAGACAACCAACCAAAATCAGTGCTACGGAAATAATGAAGAATCCACAGAAGGCAATGAATTTTCCATCTTTACATTATGTTTTCAAAGCTACATATAAAATGCCCTACTTTGCAGAAACCTTAATTTACCCTGACATCTGATGGGCACGTATTTGACATCAGAAAAGATTACATATGGAAACCACTGGTAGAACATTTCAGTTGACTTGAAAGGTAATATTCTTCCATAAAGGAGCTTTGAAAAGGAGTGACTCTTATAAGAAAGTGCTAATTCAAGGCTTTGCAAGGAGCTTGAGCCTGTCAGCTTGAGCGCAAATAAAGAGATTACTGTTTCCTATCCCACTACAGTGTTAATTAACCTGGCAATACTCAGATGATAGTGTTATCACCAGCAAGTTAGACTACTGCTGTGAATGTCTGTTGTGTTTATTGTTCATATAGACACATTTTAATTGAATTGCTGTAGAGTTTGTCATTTATGTCATTGTCATTGACAGCACTGTTTTCATTATATGTTTGCGTGCATATATTTGGAGTACAACCCTCATATCAGTGAAACCAGTATCCATGGTTTCCTTTATCCACATCTGACAAAATATATTCTCTCTAGGCATTTTCCTATGGTTCCTCCTTTCAACAGTGTTCACTACTCCCTCTCCAGTTTGATCTGTTTCCCAGAAATAGGTTATAACCCTCTATTACAACATTCCAATTATGAGATTCATCACACCAAGTTTTAGTGATGCCTATTATATCATTTTGTTTTGCTGTATCACCTTGTTTATTTTATTAGTGTAGAGAAAACTAAGACCAAGGGCCACCCTCCTTAGCTATTTGAAGTTTATTTCCCCCCATAATTGAGTTTGTGAACTTTTTGCCCAGTGTTCTCTATAACAATTGGACTATTCTCCCCAGCACCTGATGAATTTCTATCCTCAATAATATTGTCTCCATTCCCTACATAACTAAACCAAGGCCCTTTCTACGCTGCTCTACATCCCAGGATCTGATTCTAGATTAGCTTCTTTGAATTGGATTATGTGAATCTACACTGCCAGATAATCTGGGACAAACAGATAACCCAATCTGGGATCAGATCCTGGGATATAGGACAGTGCAGAAGGGGGATGAGTGACTTCTTCCTGATCAGAATCATGGGACACCCATGCAAAACACCCCATTGTCCTTGCCAGTTATCTAAGATGCTGTCTGTCAAACTCCAGGAACAGGAGCTGTGGCTATAAAGTAGAAACGCAATGATATAATTGTGTGGTGTGAAAGAACCTTTTATCTGTCAGTATAACTATATAGGCAGGGATACAATTAAGAAATACCCTATCTCTGGGGTTCTTAAAGTTTTCCCACTCATGACCCCTTTCTGCCTGAGAGATTTGTTCATGATCCCTTTCCTCCCATTTTTAATCAATCCTGAATATATAGGTTTGAATCCAGTGAGCGGGGGTGAGTTTCCACTGTTAGCCCCAGCTTCTGCCAACCTAGGAGTTCGAAAACATGCAAATGTGAGTAGATCAATAGGTACCAATCCAGCTGGAAGGTAACGGTGCTCCATGCAGTCATGCTGACCACATGACCTTGGAGGTGTCTATGGATAACACCGGCTCTTTGACTTAGAAATGGAGATGAACACCGCCCCCCAGAGTCGGACATGTCAGGAGAAACCTTTACCCTTACTAATATAGGTATAAAAACAAATGTTTACTGATCCTAAATCATGATTTGCAAGGCTTGCTTAACAGGCCGTTTTCCTTTTTATGAGATATATCTGAAGCATTTTCTGCAGAGTTCACTGTAAACACTCCACATTGTCACTAATGGATTCATGTAAATATCTAGGTGGCAATCAGGAAACTTTTAGTAAAGGTAAAGATTTTCCCCTGACATTAAGTCCAGTCGTGTCCGACTCTGGGTTGTGGTGCTCATCTCCATTTCTAAGCTGAAGAGTCGGCATTGTCAGTAGACACCTCCAAGGTCATGTGGCCGGCATGACTGCACTAATGGATTCATGTATATATCTAGGTGGCAGTCAGGAAACTTTTACTGCTGCCAAATTTTTACGGGGCTCCAACATTGAGCTAAGGGGTCAGGACCCATAGTTTAAGAAGCACTGCACTATCTGGAGCTTCTTGGAGCAAAGTTAGGAAAAGAAGATAGTAAAGGAAGATGAGAAAGAATGTTATGATACTTAATGAATGCAAAGAAAACCAATCCAGTAAGCAAGATGCTTTTGCTATCTTGCACTGGCTCCTGATTGCTCCATCACAAGGCTGAAAGCTAAATGCCTGGTAGTGTCTCTCCAGGGAGGCAACCATGGAAGGTGATGCTGAATCTCAAATTCTTGTTGTGGGGCAGAGGTCAAAGCAGTGCCACCTTCTAGCAATTCACTGAAGGTGGCCATCTGTTGTTCTCCCTTCCAGAGCTCAGGGAAGACCCGGGGTGTGGTGGTAGTGGAGACAGGAGGTGGGCTGAAGGAGCAGACAGATGTGGCGTGGTGAGGAAAGATGAATTACACAAAGTGCTTCTTTATTGCAAGAACGCTTCCCCAAAGGCCCAGATGTTATCCTGAGCTTTTAAGAGTGAAGAAAGGATCTGTTAGCAAGAGCTCTGCTGCTGCTGGAAGTCAGGAGCTGATACAATTGCAAACCAGGCAGAAACTATTCATGTCATTATTAGACAGTCAGCATGCCTTTGCTCTGAAGTAACCAAACATCATTTCTGAATGGTGGAAAGCACAGTGGTGGGGAATGGGCAAGTTGATGTGAGTAGTTGTTTCCAGATATACCTGTTAGGGTTGACTAGAAAGCCCTATAATTCTTGTTCACTTTTAGTGCTGTGTTTCTTTAAAATATATATCCCAGTGAATTCGTCAACATCATTAGTGTGTCATGTGAATCATCCCCAAAGTTTCTGTTCTGCTGGCTGCTTCTTCCAAGGAAGCTGATGATTTGCAACCTCCTGTAGCTTTTCTTTACCAAGGCCTGTCCTGGAATGATTGCTACTGATTTCCCTGCAATTTCCAAGTGCCAAAGTTTAGAATAGAAGACAGTTTTATGCAAGAGAAGGTTTTGAGGTTTAAAGGGTGTGTTTATCTCAAGAGAATGCTGAAATTGATTTAGTAGTTGTTTTACATGCATGCTTTCCCCAGTTTGAGATCACTTAAAATTGTTGTCAGAATTCCTTACACTCTTTCTAAATTACAATTCTCAGGATTTTTTTAAAGGATAGCAGTCAAAGCAAATTAAGATGGTATAAACCAATACACATTTGTACTGTTTGGATACAGAATAAACTCAGGATGTGAATGGTGGTAAAATGAACATGTTGGAACACTTTTTAAAGTTCAGTGAGAAGGGTAAATTTCAGAGTGTCTTTGTGGGTGAAATTCATGGACCTAGTTCATGTTGTATGTATTTATCTCTTGCTCCAAATGATGGTGCCAAAAACAATGCATTAGGGAGGCTGTGTTGTTGAAGACTTTCATGGCTGGAATCACCGGGTTGCTGTGAGTTTTCTGGATTGTATGGCCATGCTTATTACTCTTTCTAATGAAAGGTTTAGTCCTCTTGCTTTCTTGTTCCTGTCTTCTTAAATGTATAGACTTGTATATTTTAGAGTTGTTACCTTAAACTCAGCCAGCATGGCACAATGTTGGAAAATGTCATGTGGGATGATAAAGACATTTTTATTGGAATCTCCCAGACCTGCTTTCCCAGCACTCAGAGGAAGGCTAGATGTAATATTGATAGGAAGATCCTAATCTCAGTTTTGTATAATTATTATTCAACTTGGTACTCTCAGCTCCTCTCCTCTCCTCTGCTAAATGCCTATGGTGAGGGCAGGCAACCAGGGTACCGCTGCAATACCAGTGATATCTGTGGAGAAATGGTGGATGGGAACTTTGGGTACAGTTTGTTTTAACTGTGGAGCAAGATATATTCGCCCCTCCACATTTGCACTTTTGACTTTTGCAAATTCGATTATCCACAGATTTAGTTAAAAATGTTCTCTCTAGGATTCTCTGGGTCTTCCATTGGGACTCTATGGCCAGCTTCCTTCAGTCATGCTGGAAAACCTAGAGATTTCTAGAACATCTCTTTAAGAATCTCTAGGTCTTCCACTGGGTAATCTTGGGCATGCCATAATCTCTCAACCTCATAGAATGCAATGGCAAACCTGTTCAATTTTTTTTTGCTATTAAAACCTTGTGATCAGTCCACCTTAGGGGTCACCATAGGTAGAAAACAACTTGAAGGCACACAATACCACACTATTAAACAGTGTTTCCTTGGTGAGCTTCTCTAGTTGTTTGATTTTAAGAGCACTATTAGGATCTGTACTTAGGGTTGTTGTAGGTTTTTCTGGGCTATATGGCCATGTTCTGGAGGCAATTTTTCTCCTGACGTTTCGCCTGCATCTATGGCAAGCATCCTCAGAGGTAGTGAGGTCTGTTGGAAGTAGGAAAAATGGTTTTATATATCTGTGGAATGACCAGGGTGAGAAAAAGGACTTTTGTCTGCTGGGGCTAGATATGAATGTTTCAGCTGATCACCTTGATTAGCATTCAATGGCTTGGAAGTGCCCAGGGGGAATCCCTTGTTGAGAGTGATTTTATGTGCCTGTTTGTTTCCCCTCTGTTGTTTTGCTGTTGTGATTTTTGAGTCCTTTAATACTGGTAGCCAGATTTTGTTCATTTTCATGGTTTCTTCCATGAAAATGGGATCTGTACTTAGTTTCACAGAGCCACAGGTAATGCCGTACAAGAAACTCAGAGGATTAAATGGAACTGCAGTGCTGAAACAAATGGGCAAGTTGTCCCATTGTGCTGGTAATACTGGTTCCATTGTGCTGGTAATGCTGACTGGCTGGAGTCCAGATCCCACAGCACATCCTCCTCCTCTCAATAACTTCCACCATCATCCATTTGTTCCCTCTCTCCATTATCATCCATTATCTGTTTGTTCCCTCCCTCTGGGCACAGTTTGCAATGCCTCCCATAGGGAGAGGATAACCAGAGGCTGTTGCATACGACACAATTATAGCACCATGATGCCACTTTGGTTGCCTCGGCTGCATTCTATGGAATCCTGGGGCTTGTCTTTTGATGAGGCACAAGAGGAGCTGTCTGCTTGAAAATTCTGAATACCTTTCCCTAAAATTGCAAATCCCAGTATTCCATAGGATAGAACTATAGCAGATAAAAGCAGAATCATAATGCAGAACTTACTACTGGCATTTGTTTGGCATTTCTAAAGAGCCTGGAAGAACAGAGGAGTGATTTTGATTTGTGCTATGAATGAGCATAAATATCTGGGCAAATTTTAACGCAAAATCTGCCGTCACCCTTGAATTTGACAGAGTTGGTATTTATAGTGTAGGCATGACACTTTCCTAGTAACCAAGATAAACAAAATGACAAAATCCCCGCCTCCAGGGCTTACAGTCTAAATATGAACCCTCCCTGTGCGCGTGTGTGTGTAAAGTGGTCTAAACTTATATCCTTCCCTCTATCCATGTTTATGTGTGAGACAGAAGTTAAAATAAAAACAATATTTTTGGACGACGAGTCCCAGAATCCTACAGCATACCTATTAGTTATGCTAGGTGGAGTAAGTAAGATTTCCAAGGTTTGGCAGAAGATGAGAGAAAGTGATCAAAAAGGATGTTTTAAATCACTTTCTCTGTCTGGATTTTCTCCCAGCCTTTTTCTTCAGTTTTAGAAGAAAACTAAAGAGTTAAGCCCAAGAGTTCTTGGAAGTGATCAGTATTGAGGTGGGATTTAGAAAAAGAAATGAAGGTGACATTTTTTAGAGGAAAATACAGTCATAAGTGATATCAAGGGAGAATAGACAGAGTCTGTTAAGGTAGACCCTCCATGTTGCCCTACTTCAAACTCTTCATCACCATCATCCTTGTTTCCAGCCTCATTATCAGGTACTGGCACTATCATTTTGAGCAGAAAATGGCTCATTGACTTTTTCAGGATCATTTCATTTTCTCACCTTCCCCACTTCCTTTTGAAGCACCAAAAAGTAACATTTTGCTAAGGTTTTATCTCAGCAGGCACTTTCCTACAAATCCAGCTTTGGAAATCTCACTAAGCCCAAAGGGTTTTTTTTGTTTGTATATCCTTACCCGTTGATGACAGCTTAATAAGGTGCTTTTATTTTGTGTTTGGAAACATCCGTTTTTGTGTTCTGCTGACCTTTGCTTTTGGAGGGGTGACAATTGAAAGGGTCACTTCTCTCACTGCAATTTGTAGATTTCTCCTTAACCCATTTCCAAAAGAAATCTAATGGTTAAAAGACAGTTTGGCTAGGAATACAGACACTACAGAATTTTGTAGAAATACATTGCTTTCAGATGTAGTGTGTTATTTTATTTTATGTGTTGATAGTGGTTGTTTTTATAATTATTATATGATACTGTGTTATACTCATGTATCGTTTTATGTTATATAGTGCACTTGGTGTGCCTTGGAAGCTGCCAGAAGTCCCTTTTGGGAGATGGCAGCGGGATATAAATACAGTTTATTATTATTTATTATTATTCTTTTGCAATTCAGAGTTTAGATGGAAGTCAGTGAGATAGATAGACTAACTAAATCAAGGAAACCATGGCTCTGAATCTGCAAGACCTCAGCAACACTGTTGTACATAGAGTGACTTGGAGGCATCTCATTCATGGAGTTACCATAAATCAAAGTAGACGTCATAGCAGTTAAAAACAATTACTACAGTGAAATTATTTTGATACAAAATCAGTATGGAAAAGCCCTTTAAAATAGAAATAGTTCTAGAGTATAGTGCTGGCTATTCTAAATGATATCCAGATGTCTATACTTTCCAGATTTATCAGTGAAGATGGGTCACCTTGAATAGGTGACTTTTCTTAGTTTTTTTTATTCTAAGAATTAAGGTGTAATGAACTGCAGTAATGACATATTTGATGCCAAAGTAGAGTCTGATGATTTCCAATGCATTTAATATTTTTTTGCCTGATACTTTTTAAAGTTTGTTTTTGATGCTCAAAAGCATTTATTTCAGAAAATCAACCGTTAGTTCATATAGCTAGGACTTTAAATATATATAGAAAAACTTCTTTTACAACCTTCAGCAGATCTTTGGTGCAGAGTTGCAAAATGCAAAGCCAGGAAACATTTATATATCTTTAAAACTCAGTATGCCAGGAGCAGATAGGGAAGCTGTGCCTTCTTTCTTTTCTTTTCTGCCTGGTCCTTTCATCCATCCATTCTCCATGTTCCTATAGATCAGGGTTGTAGATACGGCATGGGGCAAGCATGGTGTTATTGCTGGTGAGGTGTGCAACATAAACAGCAGTTTAGTTTCCTGGTGCTCAAAGGGAACAAGATTCTATGGAATTAATTGTCAGTTAACCCACTGACTCAATTGTCAAATGGTGAGTCAACGTTTATGTCAATAACACTATTTTATGTATCTGTTAGGAGCCCCTAGTGGTGCAATGGGTTAAACCGATAGGTTGGTGGTTTGAATCTGGGGAGCGGAGTAAGCTACCATCTGTCAAGCTCTAGCTTCTCATGCGGGGGCATGAGAGAAGCCTCCCACAGGATGGTAAAACATTAATAATCCAAGAGTCCCCTGGGCAACATTCTTGCAGATGACCAATTCTCTCACACCAGAAGCAACTTGCAGTTTCTCAATTCACCTCTGACACACACAAATATGGATCTGCTCTAGTTGAGACTAATAATACAATTCAGGCCAAACATTAAGCATCCTGCAGTTCTGGATATGGATGTTACTAAAAGGCACATTGGGAGTCATGTCTTGTTATCAAAATTTGTTAACTTCCCCCAAGTGCTCAGTGTCAAGCATCTTGTTGGATTTTGTTCAATTGAGACATTGGTGTTGTTGGTGTTGTTGTTTCCTCGCATGGACTATAGGTTGAACTACTAATAAAGTACAACAGGCCTTTGCATTTAATGTACAGAATTCTGTTTTCTTAGCATCAGCTGGAAAGAACTGATCATCATTGGGACTGAAGCAGGTGTGGGATGGGAATTTAATTCTTCCCTCCGTTGTTGAGATATTGAGGAAATGCTACCTTTTAAAGCTATTACTTGCTTTGAAGGAATATCCCTCACTGGCATCAGTGTGTTTCCCCACCATTAAGTAGTAACTCTGTTATGTAGAAAGGACCCATCAGGTGTAAATATTGTAAGTCTTGAACTAAATGCAGTATTGATAGTGATTATGCTCCACCTCCTGTAATGGCCTCACAAAGAATAGGTCAGTGATTCCCAAGCTTTGGTCTTCTAGCTCACTTGGACTTCAACTCCCAAGCCAACTTGATCAATAGTCAGAAACTGTAGAAAATACTCGATTAGGTGATATAAACTAGTCTGTCCAGATGTGTTAGTTTCCTATATGCAGAGAAAGGTTGATGTTGAAACAGTCCTTTTTCTACAGCATGAGTGTCAAACTCATTTTCATCAAGGGCCACCTCAGCCTTATGGTTGCTTTCAAGGGTCCATTGAATCTATGGACAGAAAAGTTGTGGCTACAGAGGGGCAGCTATAATTTTTTTAGATAGTGGTCAGTTCTCTTTTTCTCCAGTTTGGTTCCCCAGATGTTCCTGACTAAACAGAACAAACTGCAGTCTTCCAGATGTTACTGCATCACACTTCCCATCAGCTCTAGTCATGTCTAATGATGCAGAACACAGGAGGTATAGTCTATCACCTGGAGGGCCACATAAAATTACATGGCTGGCCAGATTTGGCCCACAGGCCTTGAGTTTGACACATGTGTTGTACAGCCTAAATTTGTTGAGTATTAATCAAACTGTACCATCATGTCATTGGTACTGGGTTTGAAATCTGTATTTGGAGGGTAAGATCAACATGCTGATGATAAGGAGGAGAAACATGCATGCAAATAATGTTTTGACTTGTCTCCTTCCCACTTTCTGCCCTGACAGCTCTATGGATATTGTTATCAAGATAGTAACGACATTTCAGATACACTGACTGCCATCACAGAACTGGGTTCACCATTGGAGATGATACAGCTTTTACAGACTTCTTGGGAAGATAGATTTCGTGTAAGTATTGTTTAAATTTTGTGTTGGAAAAAATAGAAAGTAAAACACAAGCAATTAATAAAATAAAGTGATGATAAAATTATAAAATGATTCTTGGAAATCAGTAGAAGTAAATGGTAATATTGGAAAATACCTGGGCAAGCAAATAGCTTTTTTGTTGATGGCAGAAACACCCCATATTGTGAGCTCAGCTGATCTCATTAGGGAAATGAACTCACATGGCGAACACTATAACTGAGAAGGTTCTTCTCCACACTCCCATTAAGTGAACCTCACTGTGCAGTGGTATGGCAAACTCTGCCTTCCTTCCAAAGCATAAAAAGTGATGTGAAAAGGTAGCATCTCAGATAAACTAGTCTTGAACTGTTAGGGCTGTAGAACCCAAGAGTAATCAAGTTAGAATTCCATGAGGCAGTATTTTATGCTCGTTGAAAATATACATAGTAGGAAAAAAACGAAGGAGTGCTGTTAGAAATGTAAATATTTGCTTCAGTCCAATGGGTGTGAGAAGTTTGTGGTAAGTACTAGAGCAGCAGTAGGCTCGGTTGATGTTCTGTGACCATGGCAGCAGCCCTGAAGGTGTCCTTGTTGATACCTGTTCTAATTGCACCTCAAGCTTAACATAATTTTGACATAAAGCTGTCCTAGAAATTATTACTATTATGCAATTGTCTTGTAACGGTTGGATGTTTTTTATTTTCAGCAATACAGAAACAAATAATCAGCTCTTCACATTTGCTAGGGTTAAGGAACAGGATCCCTACAATAAAACCAGCTATTTTCTATTTGAGAGAACATCTCTCTAGGGATCCTCTAGTGTGACTCCATTTTCAGTTTCCACCAGACATTGACCAAAGGGTTGTGCTGGGAGACCCAAAAATTCCTAAAGAAGTGATCTCTCTAGGAATCTTAGGTTCCCCAAATGCAGCTCAATGGTCAGTTGTAGTACCAATTCTACTTAAACTCAATGGAAATTGCTTCTGAGTAAACCAGTTTGCATGGGGCTTTGAACACCATCTACAAAACCAAATATAAGAGGTGGGCTTTGAAATGTATTTTGCAGGATTACACTGCTGAGTGACATGCCAAATCTGTTTGGAAGAGATTTTTGTATGCAACTTCATTTTATTGCTGAAATGTCAAATGGCCAATTGAGTATGCCAGAGACTAGGGATGGTTGTGCAGAGAACTTCTTGTGTACAGACTTGGCATCTCTCACTGTTGAGTCTGTTTCTCATAACAAAGAAGGCTGAAGGTCTGTTGTCATTTTCTCTGCAGTGTAACTATAAACAGGCCCATTTGGATTGCCTTGTTGAGAAAGCTACATGTAATGATTTTGGCTTTTGTTATTTCAGATCTGCTTCAGCTTAGTTCAGCTTCTGCATTACCTGGCCCACTCTCCCCTTGGCTCTGTAACTCTGCTGGATTTCCGACCTCGGCAGTTTGTGATTGTGGATGGAGAGCTCAAAGTCACTGATCTGGATGATGCCAGCACTGAGGAGACTTCCTGCACTAGCAGCAGAGATTGTTTCATGGAATTTCCAGCAAGAAATTTTACTCTTCCTTGTACTGTTGAAGGCAAATGCCAAAATATGAATGAGAAGAGGAATCTTTACAATGCATACAGGTACTAAACTAGCTAGAATGTAAATGCCATGGTCACTGAACATTTCAAAGATATACTTGGGTAGAAGAAGCTTCCTGATGAACCGAAGCTGTTAGACACTAGAACAGATTCCATTGTAACGTGGTGGGCTTTGCTTCATTGATGTTATTTAAAGAGGGAAAGGATGTCCATTTGTCAAGCATGCTGCAGTTGAACCAAATACTGTAGATGCTGCATTGAAGAGAACTCCCAGATCCACCTCCAGAATATCAAGGCAGATATTCCAGATTACTAACTGGAGCAAGCACCCTGTTCAGACAGCTCCACTGGCTGCCAATGAGTTTTCAGTCCCAATTCAAGGTGCAGGTGATTACCTACAAAGCCCTAAGTGGTACAGGACCTGCCTATCTTCGCGATAGCATCTTCCCCTACGAACCAACTCAAGCTCTCTAAGATCATATGGGGACGCCCTTCTCTCACTTCCACCTCCATCTCACGCATGGTTGGTGGGGATGAGGGAGAGGGCCTTCTCGTTGGTGGCCCCTCAGCTCTGGAACTCTCTTCTTAGGGAGATCAGACTGGTACCTACCCTGTCCACTTTCTGCAAGAACCTAAACACTTGGATGTTCTGCTGTGCCTTTGACTAGGCAATTCCAAAGAATTGGCCCAATGTTACCTAAGTTCCAGCACTTTAGCATAGCCCTCCGCTCTACAATCCTGATATTTTAATGCCCATGAACATTATCCTCCCAGCCCTGCCTTTCTGAATTTTGCACTTTCCCTTAGCTCTATCTAGGAATTTGCGCAAACCAAGAGCCCTCTGAGCTTTTATTGTTCTGTATGGTACTTTTTATTATGTTATGTTTTATTGTGATTTGTTTTTATTTGGTTTGTTTTGATGCTATCTTATTGTATTATGCTTTTAACTTTGTGCTCTCTGGGCTTCTCTATTTGTCAGCCACCCCGAGTACCTTAGGGGAGATGGAGGCGGGGTATAAAAATAAAGTTGTTGTTGTTGTTGTTGTTATTATTATTATTGCTTTGAACTGGATTATCTGAGTCCACACTGTCATATAATTCAGTTCATTGTGGATTTTATACAGCTGTGTGGACAGGGCTTGAGTCTACATTGCCAGATAATCTGGGATAAGCAGATTATCTGGGATCAGATCCTGGGATACAGGGCAGTGTAGATCCAGCCTACAAAAAGGGCTACTGAGACTACAAGGCTCTGTATAATGTTATGATTCTGTGAGCTCAGGTACAGCTTCACTCTTCCTTTTTCAACATCTACATTGATGCCAGAAAGAATCTTGTATTAATTCCTTCTGATGACTTCATTTATGTAATTAATACTATGCAGCAAGTATTTTTATATTCTTTCCCAGGTGTGATTAACTACCTTCTTTATATGAATGTTTTTTATGTGACAGTGCAATTCATGTATGTAAGGAAAATGTTTTCCATTACTTTTCAGATCAGACATAGAACATGGCAGCTTCCCTTGAAATATCATATTTATGCTACCAATCTGCTTGTGACCTAATATTTATGTCTCATGCTTCAGTTTATACTGAGTCTGAACCATCCACCTTGTTAAGTGTAACTTTGAAAAAAAAGTGATAAACTATCGACTGGAGAAATTCAGTGAGACATTGGAGTTACATATCCCTTAATAAATCATGCCAGAGGATTTAAAGTTGCCCCATGTTAATTTAACCATCTCTGTTCTTTATTCTCAAAGATATTGACATTTTAAGGATTCAGCTGTCTGCTTCCACCTTTTAAGGGTCTTTTGTTTATGTGAAGCGTTTAAATCAAGGATCTACTTAACTAAGACTCCAGGGCCGTAGCCAGAAAAAAATTTCGAGAGGGGTTGAAATTTTCGGGGGGGGGGGGGGGGGGGGTTGAAAATTTCACGGGGGGGGGGGGGGTTGAAACCTGCCTCCTAGCTCATGCTGAAGCAAAGAGCACAGCAGGGGGCAGAGCAACCTTCAATAGCCTGCAGCTCTGCCCCTGTCAACCACCTCCACCAAGTCTGGCCTCCTTAATGAGAGCATTCAACACACACACCCCCAACTTGGTTGCTTCACTACATCGGCTATTGCTGCAAGTAATGACAGTGTGAATAAATTGTCAATATTTGCTTGAGATAGTGCATACAGTTCTGGAGAGACTCTTAATTTTTTGCATCTCATAGACGTAGCATGGGGATTTGGTTAACCAGTTAAAATTCATGAGTAAACCAGGTTTTTTAAAAAAATCTGAAACATTTCGGGGGGGGGGGGGGTTTGAACCCCTAAAACCACCCCCTCACTACAGGCCTGTAAGACTCCTTCCCTGTAATGCCAGTTCAATGCCATTTCCGTGCCCTATTTCCATCTCCAAAAGCTGAAGAAGAACAAGAATGAAGAACATTACATTTGGCCTTCCATATACACAGACTCTGTCTCCATAGTCTCAACCATCCACGACTTGAAATTCCGCTCTCTCTTCCAAAAACTTGATTTTGTCATTTTTATAAGGGACACTATTTTACTACATCATTGTATAAAATATGACTTGAATATCCATGGATTTTTGTATCCATGGGGCATCCTGGGACCAAAACCCAGTGGATACCAAGGGTTCACTGAATGTGCGCACTCTTCTTATTGTCTTCATTGGAAAACAGACCATGGGGAGGATTAAAATTTTTTTTTTGGATTGTAACTCACAGAAAGCCCAATCAGCATGTATTCTGGAAATCCATGGGATAGCTTTTCTCTTCCTTTCTCAAATCAAAAGTCACAGTGATTTCTTTGTGCCAGCAGCTCTTGGTGCAACTAAAAAGTGAGTGCAGATGTTTTCATTTAACATCTCACCTGGTAGGTATAGTTCATTGAGCAGGTGTCTGCTTCAAGAAGTACATTTTTGCATATTATTTAAATTGCCAGATAGAGGAAAGGCATTTTTGCAGGTTTTACATCCATATGCTCCAGAACTTTGAAAGTTTTTAGTATGCACCTTGACTGTGCAGTGGAATCTCAAAGGAATGGCCTTATGAAAAGCAACCAGGTATTCCATACAGTCAGTGTCTTGGTGGAGGCTGGATGGACCATTGCACCCCTTTTCAACCACTCCACTGAATTTTCATACTAGCTCTGGAGGAAGGAAATGCTCTTTGTCTATAATCAGCGTGAATGTAGCTTAGCAGAGGATGCAGGAATCACTTTGTCTTAGCCATGTTTAATGATTAAGAGCTCGTTTCTTTTTGTCTGTCTGGTATCTCTGCAGTCCATCTTGATATATCTGCAAACGGAAGACTTTAAATATGCTCAGCTCCCTTCCCTCTTTCAACACAAAGAAAAAGTTCTGGAGAACTTTAAATTTTACTTATAAAAGTATTCTCTGATACAAATGTGGGTAGTGAATTTCAAAAAAATAGCTCAGTTGACATAGTTGATACATGGTGGAAAATCTAGTGTTTCTCTGTCAGGGTACCATTCCTTATATGCTCTGTAGATCTAAAAAAATATTAGTGACTTGGTTGGTTTTTGTACCTGGTTGGTTGTTTTTCGGATTGGAAGCATGAAGTTTTAATTTTACTGGTTGGTTGTTTTTCAAATTGGAAGCGTGAAGTTTTAATTTTACAGCCCTTAAAAAAACCCCAACCTCAAAATCTTGCCCAAGCAGAGACAGACATCTTTGTAAATGGGCCAAATCTCTACATTAATAAAAAATGTGGATAATTATAAGGTGGCCTTGTTCAAAGCAGCTCTGTTTAAACTGTACCAAGCAGCTGGGTGAATATAGTTACAGATATATTTAATTATAGAATATGATTCTCTTTCCTGCATAGCTCAGAGGCTTGTAAATTACTGGAATTTTACTATTCATTTATGTTTTTCAGCGGTTAGCAAACTCTCATAAACCTAACAAGTTTCAATTTTTTTGCAGATTTTTCTTTACGTATCTTCTGCCGCACAGTGCCCCTTCATCCCTGAGACCAATGCTGGATATGATAGTCAATGCTACAGGTAGGAAAAAAAAGAAAAATTTGTGAGATATAATCCCAAATAATATTTTTTCCAAGCTCTGAAGCATTCAATAAAACCAGACTGCCCATGAAGCAATGGGTAGCAGAAAACATGTGCAAGGAGACGGAAAGGATTCTGAGACCAGGTGTTTGTCTAGAGAACCAGAACTGAGATATTATATACCAGACCAATATACCAGATGGGAGCTAAGTATTGGTCCTGAGGATCAATCATGATCTGCACCAGGACTTGGAACAGGAAAAAAAGAAAGCTCATGAAAAAGTTAGAGAAGAGTTTTTTGAGCATGTACGGGCTCTCTTTAAACTCCTAGACACTACTTTTCTCTCTCTCTCTCTGTGTGTAAATATGCTCTCTCTCTCTCTCTCTCTCTCTCTCTCTCTCTCTGTGTGTGTGTGTGTGTGTGTGGTGTCTGGGGATTGGTGGACAACAGAGTGGAATACTTTGCTCACCCCGTTTTGTACAATAATTCTCTCTTGAGTACCTTAAAACAGGAATGAGGATTTGTAACTCCATTTGTATCATTGGACTATAATGCTCATCACTCTCTGCCAGCACAGTTAGTGATCAGGATAGGAATTGTAGTCCAATACTATCCGTCATAGAAGAAAGCTCAGGAGATCAAGATCTTAATGCCTACTTGGCCACATTGGGTGACCTTGGACAAGTCACAATCTTTTAGCTTCAGTGAAAGGTAATGACAAATTCCCCTCTAAACAAATCTTGCCAAGAAATCTCTGTGATGGAGTCTCTTTAGGGTAGCCATAAGTCAGAAAGGACTTGAAGGCACATAACAGAACAGGTACAACCTTTTTCATTAGTGTTTAGTGCAATTTAAAGTCTAGGGGAATTGTTTTGCTGCTGCTATTGATAAAATGATAGGAATCCAATATTCTTTGTGATTCTCTTGCAAGTCACCCAGAGATCAGATAGCAAATCCAGTTTAACTTTCTACCTGCCCTGGTTTTATATCTTAGTAAGATGACAAACTTTTATCCCTTCTCTAAGGGATATAATCTGAAAAGAAAGGTATCTCTGAAATGGGAGAGATATAACAAAAATAATTGTGCCAATTTGGACATAAGAAACTCCTTTCAGATCACAGTAATATTGGGATTTTTGGCAAACATTCTGAAACAACCAAAGGACCTCAGATTAAGAGTTCTAACCATGGGATAGTTTTGGTCTTCAATATTGTGTCATTGAGAGACCAGTGCAGTCTAGTACTGTGCTTTTCAAACCCTGGTCCTCCATCTAATTAATAATAAATAACTTTATTTATATTCTACTCTTTCTCCCCGAAGGAACTCAGGGTGGATTTGGGACTTTTACTTGTGAGGGCGGTTCCAGACAGGCCCTTATCCCAGGAGGATCTGTGTTTAAAAAATGTGGATCTTCTTGTGAGCCCATCTACACTCACCCCAAAAAGTGCGCGCTTTGTGGGATGGTGTCCAGATGTTCTACTGGGACTTCCCATTAGAACACTGGGACACTGCAACCCCGCCCCAAAAGCCCCCTAAACAGAGTAAAAAAAGAAAAAAACTTGAGCAGCCGTCTCATAGAGCCTGGGTGAGTTTCTTTCTTTCTTTTACTCTGTTTAGGGTGCTTTTGGGGAGGGGGTTTGTATTCAGTTTTGACCAAAAAACTGTGGGAATACTGTCTGCACTGCAGTCCAGACACCTGAAGTAGTGGGTTCCAAGAAAGCATGGAATAAACCCACTATCAAATTAATTCACAATAAACCAGTATTTTCCTGGTTATGGCGGATGTTGTCTGGACAGCCACCTTTTTATTGTGGAAGTTTCCTCAGAAAAGTGGCTCTCTGGATGCACCCTGAGAGATGCCTGACTAGGGACTATTGCACATTGACGTGTTCAAAACCTTCTGAGCACCAAAGTCTGAAAAAACTGGGCTAGTTGGAAATTAATCTTGTTGGGTTCCTTGCCTGCTTTTAGCCTTCCTTGCTTCACAGTGTTGTGAAAGTGAAAAAAAAACTGTGTTTAAAATTTTGAGCTCCTTGGTGGGAAACAAGGTAGAAGTCTTAATTAAATAAAACTTTTGCCAATTTTCCTTCTTCCTCTGTTTTTTGCCTCACATTAGTCCCTGTAATTACTACTTTCCACTAAAGCCTCTGTAGCTGGCATTTCTTTCATTGTGGGCGAAGTTTCTTCTTGTCTGTAAATCATTAGGTTTCTTTCTTTGTTACAGGAGAACTCCACTGGGGAATAGATGAAACTGCTGTTCAACTTGAAAAAGTTTTGCATTTATACAAGAGTGGCATGTATCTTCAGAACACTACTCAGGCTCCTAAATCAGGTATATATCATAGCCCATTCCTATCATGAACTAAAAATAGGCACAATGCATACATCTTCCAAATTATAAATGTGTCCCTTGCTGGCAGGATATAAAGTCAATAACAGTAGCAGTGTTGGTGATGAAGATGATGCTCATTGCCATCCTCTCTTAGATGGAAATGTTCTTAAATTCAATTAAGAAGGTTTTTTATTCTTCTTTTCCTTCTTAATGTTAAGGTATTTTCCCCAGTTTCTCTAGGGCTGTTCTCGGAAAACCACAAGTAATAACACTTAATGTAGGATTTCATTAAACACACAACTCAAAATGTGCATATCTAGGTGTGGCTTGCTTTACTTAGGCTTTTGAAAGTAGAGTTCAGCTAAGTACACAACAAGCATGTTCTTTTTTGAATATAAATTTTATTTCATTGGAAAATTGGAAGGAAAAAATCTGCATGTATATAGCATTGCATATTTCTGTTGAAATGAAGAGGAAGAGATTATAGATTGAGTTCCTTGTGTGTTGTGAGAAATTACAGGACATTATGGATGCATTCGTGATGTATTTGTTTAGAGAATTTATATCCTACTCTTTGACAAAAAAGAGCAGCTTGTAAATAGTTCCCTGTCGTCATATTTACAAAAATAATGACACACAAGGAGATAGATGGGGCCTGCCTTATTTCCGTCTCTGGAACGCCCTCCCCAGGGAAATAAGGCAGGCCCCATCCCGCTTTTCTTTTCGTAAGAGCTTGAAGACTTGGTGGTTTTCCCAGGCCTTTGAGAATGACTAGTACTAGCCCCTGCCCTTGGCCATTTGTTAGAACCTGGCCTTGCACCCCAACCCACTACCCTGGACAGTTCCCCAATAGGCCCTGGAAATAAGCAGCCACAGGCCCCACTATTACTATTGTCGGGACCGGTATTTATTTATTTATTTGTCGTGTCAGAGCAGCCAGTCCATTATATTACATTTCTAACAGAACAAAGCAAACAAACAGAAAAATACACAACTTGTGAGTTTGGTAGCTGGTTAAATGTCCTTTGACCAGTATCTGGCCACTTAGAGTGCTTCCGGTGTTGCTGCAAGAAGGTCCTCCATTGTGCATGTGGCGGGGCTCAGGTTGCATTGCAGCAGGTGGTTAGTGGTTTGCTCTTCTCCACACTCACATGTCGAGGATTCTACTTTGCAGCCCCATTTCCGAAGGTTGGCTCTGCATCTCGTGGTGCCAGAGCGCAGTCTGTTCAATGCCTTCCAAGTTGCCCAGTCTTCTGTGTGCCCAGGAGGGAGTCTCTCATTTGGCATCAGCCATTGGTTGAGGTGCTGGGTTTGAGCCTGCCACTTTTGGACTCTCGCTTGCTGAGGTGTTCCAGCGAGTGTCTCTGTAGATCTTAGAAAACTATGTCTAGATTTAAGTCGTTGGCGTGCTGGCTGATACCCAAACAGGGGATGAGCTGGAGATGTCTCTGCCTTGGTCCTTTCACTATTGGCTGCTACTTCCCGGCGGATGTCAGGTGGTGCAATACACTAAGCAGTGTAATTTCTCCAGTGGTGTAGGGCGCAGACACCCCGTGATAATGCGGCCACATCCACTGTTTTAGTATGGTGAGATGTGTTCCACACTGGGCATGCGTACTCAGCAGCAGAGTAGCATAGCGCCTTACCCATTCCCCTGCCCCCCATGTCTTGCTTTTCACTAGCCTCTGTCTGTCCCTCTTAATTTGCCTAGGACCACACCAAAATCCTGGTCCAAACAGTTAATCTTGCATGAAAGAATAGGGTGGGATTGGTTTATTAATGTGTATGTGTTGTTTGATAATTTTATTCTGTTTTGATAATTTTATGCTTATGTTTTGTTTATTCTGTATGTGTTTGTGTTTTATTAAATGGAAACTACCCCGAGTCCCCTAGGGGATTTATTTATTTATCGTGTCAGTATCAACCAGACAATTGTATTACATTTTTAACCATTTTTAAACAAACAGACAAAACAGAGTTTGCAAGCTTGGTAGTTGATTAAATGTCCTTTGACCAGTATCTGGCCACTTGGAGTGCCTCTGGTGTTACCGCAAGGTCCTCCATTGTGCATGTGGCGGGGCTCAGGTTGCATTGCAGCAGGTGGTCTGTGGTTTGCTCTTCTCCCCCTAGGGGAGATAGGGCAGTATATAAATAGATTATTATTATTATTATTAGTAGTAGTATTATTATTATGGAAAAGGGGGTGGAAATGGAGGTTCATCATGTGCTCTGCTATGGCTGACTTCTCTGGTTGAAGTAGTCTGCGGTGCCTTTCATGTTCCTTGATTTGTTTTTGGGCAATGCTGCGTTTGGTGGTCCCTATGTAGACTTGTCCACAGCTGCATGGTATATGGTAGACTCCTGCAGAGGTGAGAGGATCCTTCTTGTCCTTTGCTGAACATAGCATTTGTTGGATTTTCTTAGTGGGTCAGTAGATAGTTTGTATGTTGCATTTCCTCATCAGCTTCCCTATGCTGATTCTCCCTTCTGAAATCCGGAAACTAGGAGGATATGAAAGGCACAACTGGGTAGTGAGCTTTAACTGTGCTAATGTATTTCTGTTAACTGCTAAAATTGGCTCTCTAGGTTTAAACCTGGATCCGGGAGTAATCCCAAATTGTGAACTTGTGTTAGCATTGCCTCAGTCTCTACTCCCAGGTCTGCCTTTTGTCTAACAAGGAGCATCTCTCTCTTGTGTATATTAACCTTTATTTGCCCTCCTCCAGCCTTCTATATTTAACCAGAATTGGAAGTAAGCATACTGCTTTAAAAAATCCATTTGATAGGATTTGATGGTGTGCTTAAGGAAATGGCTTTATTTATTTTTTTAAAAAAAGGTGTATTCAATAACTTGAGAGTCAGGTCTGAACTATTTCTGAGAAAAGAGACAGACAGATGACAGACGGACTGACACTTTTCAAGTACAGAGGAGAGTGGCACCAACCGTTAGTAGAAAAGCAGCTCCATGAAACCACTTGTCAATCCGAGCCTTCCCATAAATAAATGTTAACAAGATAAACCTTGGTCATGTTACAGAACAGCTTGGGTCTTAAGCTTTCACTGTGCTTTGGTTGTAAAACGTTTTATAGTGCCATAAATTATATTTGACTTTGGACTTTGTTTTAGTGACATAGAAACAAAGCACATGTGGGTGTGGGTGTGTGGGGAGCTTTAATAGTCATGTGTGTTTTTCTGGACTCATAAATCACTCCATTATCAAAGTTTGTTATCTGAATGCTGCTCTGAAATGACACTGTGTTAAAATGCTTCAATGGTTTATTAATACAGTAACCAATCACCATTTTTTAAAAAAGGTCAAAACTTGGATTTATTTATTATTTGCTTCATTGTGCAATTCAACCAACGACTAATGGATGCCATCTAGTTTTACATAATCCATATATCATTTGGCATGCCAAATGATATATAAGAATCTGGTACATAAGAATCTGCCTTAGAATTATAGAATCATAGAGTTGGAAGAGACTTTGTGGGCTATCCAGTCCAATCCCCTGTCAACAAGCAGGAAAATCACATGCAAGTCACCCCCCCTCCCCAGGACAGATGGCCATCCCCCTCTGTTTAAAAGACTCCAAAGAAGGAGTCTCCATCATACTCCGGGGCAGAGAGTTTCACTGCTGAACAGCTCTCACAGCCAAGAAGTTCTTCCTAATGTTCAGGTGAAACTCCTTTCCTGTAGCTTGAAGCCGTTGTTCCGTGACCTAGTCTCCAGGGCAGCAGAAAACAAGCCCACAAGGATGGTAAAACATGAAAACATCTAGGTGTTCCCTGGGCAACGTCCTTGCATACGGTCAATTCTCTCACACCAGAAGCAACTTGCAGTTTCTCAAGTCGCTCCTGACACAAAAAAAAAAAACCTTCTAATGTGATTGAGTTTTTAATTATAAGATGCATTGGTGCAGGTATCTCATCCTTATTGCTCAAGTTACTTAAATAAAGTGCTTATTTATTGCAATGAGTATACTGGTTTAAAGACCACGAGCTTTTTGACCAAATTCTTACTGTGTCACACTTTACTATGAAGGAAATAGAAAACATCTTGAGCTCTTCTATATAATCTTGTGTTGTTCTACACATAAATTTGAATAGCTTCCACATCTCTTATCTTAGTCGTCTGCTGTTGGCATTTTAAATTTTGCTTTCACAACAAATGGAAGGGGGAGAGAATCCAGTGATTGCTTTGTCGGGAATGCACATTCCTGAAACTGTATCCTTGGCTATATCAGGAGGTGATAATGGGAGAAGGAGACTGGGCAGTTTTCCAGCTAGTAGCTACAGTTAGTAGTTTTTTTTAAAGTGAAATAAATAAATAAACCTGGCAGTTGTGGTTGAAATAAATGGTCATTAGGACTGATTAAAGTCAGATTGAGGGTGACTCAGACAATTTAAAGAAGGAAACCACAGCCTGTTTTACCTAATTTATATTGTCATCCAGGCGTTTATTTATGTGACTGAATTTGGAGTGGGACAGACTGAAATTGGCATGCCTGCCTTCCTGATCCAGCCATCAGAAGTAAGGAGGGAATGGTTTGGAAACACTTTGAGAACACTTAGGCTTTGAATTATACAGTTATTGGCTTTACTGTCACTATTATCCAGATGCATATTTTCCAACTGTCCTAATTTGACAAGGACACTCCCATTCAATGCTCTGCCATCCCATTTTTTTCATCTACTTTTAAAGTGTATTATTATTATTATTATTATTATTATTAAACTTTATTTGTACCCCGCTAGCATCTCCCGAAGGATTCGATGCGGCTTACACAGGCCAAGGCCTCAACACACAACACAACAATACAATCTAAGCAAATCAAACAATTAAAAACAGAATAAAGCAAAATAAACAACAGGCACAATACAGTAAACACAATAAAACTGGGCCGGGCCAGAGCAATGGGTACAAGATTAAAAGTGCTGATGTGACAGGAGGTGTATATAGGGCTTCCAGGGCAAGTGCGATGTGCGATGTGCAGCAATCATTGGTTCTGATAAAGTGCTTATGGGACTTGGTGGTGGAGATTTCCTAATCTGGGAAGGCGCATCGGAAAAGCCAGGTCTTCAAGTTCTTTCTGAAGGCAGCCAATGTAGGGGCCTGTCTAAGGTCTTTGGGGAGGGTGTTCCAGAGTCGGGGGGCCACCACAGAAAAGGCCCTGTCCCGCGTCCCCACCAAGCGCGCTTGCGACGCCGGTGGGATCACGAGCAGGGCCTCTCCAGATGACCGAAGAGAACGTGTGGGTTCGTAGATGGAGATGCGGTCACGCAGGTAGGCTTGTCCCAAACCGTTCAGGGCTTTGTAGGCAAGCACCTGCACCTTGAATTGGGCTCAGAAAATAAATGGCAGCCAGTGGAGCTCCTTAAACAGGAGGGTTGACCTCTCTCTGTAAGGGGCCCCAGTTAGCATCCTGGCTGCTGATCGTTGGACCAGTTGGAGCTTCCGAGCCGTCTTCAAGGGCAGCCCCACGTAGAGCGCATTGCAGTAATCCAATCTGGAGGTACCCACACTTTGTCCTTTGTCCTAAACTTACTTCCATTGGTGCTGAATTCAAAGTCCAAAATAGTTTGTACTCACACAGGGCCTGTCCAGACATTACCTTTATCCCAGGAGTTTCTGCAGTAAACAAGAAGGTGTCCAAATGCTGTTCCCTGTAAATGTGGAAGCAATTGCTTTAAACGGCAAAAAATGCGAGATTTTCAGGTGCGGGAATATCCTGGTTCTGAGCTGAAAATCCGCTTCTTCGAATGTATGTCCCTGCACTCGGAAATCATGGAATTTTAAAATTTAAGTTTGTTCCTGGGTTTTAGATGTCTGTTCCTGTTTGGATGGTTCCTAAACAGATGGGTAGAATGCGAACACTTTGTGTGCTAGAAACTTCATGAAATGTGTGGAGGGCACATTTTCTCTGACCAGGACAAAGTTGCAGCCCCTTAATCAACATTGTACAGTAAGGGCAATGAGGATCAGACCTGTATAACCCAGGAGCAACACCCTGTCGGCACAGATGGCACTGCAGTTTATATAAGCCAGGAACGGAACAACAACAACAACAACAACAACAACAACAACAACAACAATTTATTTGTACCCCGCTACCATCTCCCCAAGGGACTCGGTGCTGCTTACATGAGGCCGAGCCCAAACACAACAATACAATCAATTAAAAAACATAAACAATAACTCATACAATAATTCAAATATTTTTAATATGTTGTTTATTTTGAATAGTCAATATGCGTAATGGTTTCAAATAACTTGTCAGGCTTTAATTCTTACAGAGGATGACACTTATATCTTATAGTTTCTTAAAACAAAATTCTACACACAGAAATCCAAACTTGATATTTTAAACCTTTTGGAATCTCCCTTCCTCCCACAGCACTCTAATCACTATAGAGGCCTGCTAATTATTACCCTCAAAGAGGTATCTTAAACCACACACAGTTCCAGAACTCTTCCTTCCTTCCCACTTCAAACTTCTATCTTCTTCCCCACCAAACTCCTAAATGCTCCAAAATGGCTGCCTCAGCTTCTTCTTTCCCCTTCTGGCTCCACCCATCTCCAGTTGCTGAGCTTTTCCCTCAAATGTCATCAGCCAATCAGACTGCACCTCTGGCTATGAGACTGCCTGTTTGCTCCTCCCCTCAGCTTGCCTTAGCTTTAGCAAGCCAGGGCTGGTTTCTGCCTTTTTTCACCAACCCTTTAAGGTAGGCCAATCCGTTATACTCTACTTGTCCTGCAAGGCCACTTAGCACAGCCTTGACCCATGTCAGCCAAAGTCAGGGGATGAATATAGAAGTCATTTGCAATATTTTTAAGCATAATTTGAAATTAGGAGGCTTTGGATTAGGATGGTCCAACATATGGAGGCGAAATAGTAATCTCTGGCATGTGATACTACAGTAACAGCCTTAAATCATGCCCTTTGTGAGTCCACGTGTCTGTTTATGTTTGTGAATGTGTAGGTTTATTGGCACTATTATCGTATTAGGCAAATCATTTATACATTTTAAACCCCGTTAGTCAGGAAATTGATCTTTTTACGATGTGAATTGCTGCAGGGAGTCTTCTCATTTCATGGCTCCCTTTCAGCAGTTTACAGGTAATGGTAAGACAAAGAGAACAATACCTATCCAGATTCCCAAACCTGCTGGTATTCCAGGGCTCCCCCCCCCCCCAATTTCATTCAAGACTGAAGAATAGAAAAACCCCTCAGTGACCAAATAGAATCTTATTTGGGGGAGAGAAGAAAAGAAATGCTACCTAAAAACTGACCCTGACTCCTCATCTGCTTCTTTTGTTAATAAATTAGCATGTATATAATAGCCACCTATTGAATACACCTTTTTTCAATCAGTAATGCTTCCATAGGTGAATAAGATAGATCAGTATTATATTTCCAATGGTGGAGTGAACATATGGGTAAGGAACTGAGGCTGAGATGGATAACTTGTTTAAAAGCTGCCTAAGTGCAAGATGAGATTGGAGACAGGGCTTCCTGACTCACTCCTATTACAGTACAGAAGCTCTTCAATCCATCATGGGCATCTCAAGGCACAAAGTGTCCGAGTATCAGGGTAGACATCTGAATAAGCTTGCCACTGTTTCCTGACAGAGGCCCTATGTCTGGGATGGTTATATGATGGCCAGAAATTCATCCAGCTCAACTTTTTCTATAATTTCATATCCCTGACAGGAAAAACTCTACCAGAGAAACTCCTGTGTATTGTACAGATGTTTAAAACATCAATTCTCTACTGCAGCTAAAGGAATGCCTATGCGTGGCATGCTTTCTATAGATATAAATGTGGGTCTGTGTGTACTTTGCTATTAGCAATGCCTTTTGGTGAGAATTTAATTTCCATTTAGATGTCCTTTGTGCTTTGATATACTTTAGGGTTTGGTTAGAGACCTCACTGTGGATACCAAAATCCATGGATGCTTAAGTCCCAATATATACAGATTTCTGTCCCCTTATATAAAATGTAAAAACCCATTTTAAAGCTGTGGATGGTTGAATCTCTGAATGGAGGGCAGACTGTATTATGGAAAACAAAGCTTGCATAGTTTTTTCAGATGCAAGTGGCTAAATATGCATACTATTCAGAAAAGGCACACCAACATGTTTTGGTTAACAGGGAAGCATACATTAGTTATAATGCATGCATAAACATACACATTGAAAAGTGCATTTCAATGTGCACAGATTTCAGTGTGGAAAGGAAAAAAATAATTGATATTCTTTATTTGCTTGTAAATTTTCCCAACCCACTGTCCCAATTCACCTTTTCTATACGCTTAGTTACCAGTGTGGCTAAAGTAGTTCTCCATTGAGCCAAAGAGGCACTGTTGCCATAGGTTTTTAGCAATATTTATTGCTTTGCAATAAAAATCTTTTTTACAAAAGGACCTATTTCGCAAGAAGCCATGACAGCCAGCATCTTTTCCTGTTTGTCTAATAGTATGCATCGATCTGCACTGTGTGTCAAGGCTTTGAGCATGTGCTGACGGGCTTATGGGTCCCCTGGGCCTTGTCTTCCAGTCTGTGTAGCCTGTTTCAGGGTATGAGTGTGTTTCTTCCATTGGCTGGCCTGCTCTTCTCTCTGCTCCTTTAGTTTTACTCTAGTCAGCCAAAGCAGAGGAGAACACAAATAACATTGCGTTCTCTGCCTCCACTGATTGTCCAGCCAGTTGTCAGTCAGTGTGGTCCATTTGACAAAGTACTGGACTTTTAGCTCAGTTATGAACTAAGTGGGTGGCCTTAACCATCCCATTGTATTAGCAATGAAAAAAAGATGAGGTGTACAGAGCTCGAGAATACTAAATTAAGAGTAATGCTATTATGGTAATGAGGGTGTAACAAAGCCCTTTTATATTTAATAGCATAATTAGTAAAAGCAAAGTGGCTTTATTGATGGAACAAGTAATTGTTTCTAGTTAACTTTTGAAGTCCCCTTATGCATAAAATTATTTTGAGAATTTTAAAAAATTATTCCATCCTCCAAGAAAAAGGAGCACATTCAAGAGTGTTAACCCTTTTGAAAAAAATATGATGACTGGCTCTGTTAGGAATGAGTTTAGGAAAAGCGACATGCCTCATTCTTTAGTATCCTACTGATTGAAACTGGCATAAATAAAATGCAAACAAGTGGCATCAACTTACAAACTAAAGAACATTACTGATTGCTTTTAGAATCCTAAAAGAAAAAAATAAGTAAAAAGAAGAGCTCTGGTGATTGCGTGATTCTGAAATCACCCTCTTGAGATCTGTGCAAATCTGTTCTAGTATAGCGCTTGGCGATATACAATGAATGCCTTCATTCTGCCAAGCTGGTAACTACTGGCAGGGAGGTGTGTGTACTACTGCTCAGTTGGCTTCCTGTAAGGGGTGGTCTGAAGGCAGCCAGCTTTGAAGATGACAGTGGTGTCAAGAAAATTTACACATGTAGGTAATACGCAGGTTTATAGAAGGATGGAAATTTGCAATAGATGGAATCTCATGAGTAACTTCTCTCTATGGACGTAGTTCAACAAAATGCTCTCATTATTCCTTAAGGTAAAGAAAGCTCCTATATAACTGCTCAAAAAGGTGTACCAGGTTTGCCACAAGCAGATTTGTAGAAAGCAGAAATCCGTGTGGGGAGATCCAAAGTATTATCACCCTGTGCCATGAATCTTATAAAATGACTTTGTGTCAATCCCCCTCCCCTTATCTGTCTGTTTTTTTTGTTACCTGTTTGTTACCTATTACACAAAGATACAAGAGCTCTCCCCAATTTTTAGTTTGACAGGCCTAGGAGGAGCTTAATAGAGGAAGGTGATATAACTATTTTTGTGGTATAGCCTGCACAACTATTCCTGGGTATAATTTTCAGCACCTTGTGTGTAGCTGTGGTAGTGTGGGATATTTATAAATATACTTTGAGTAATGGATTTAAAAGAACCTGCAAGCCAGGATGTGTGTATGTTGGTTGTTTTAAAAGCTGTGTCTCTCAAGTTACCTACATGAGGATGTTGGTCATCTACATGAGGATGTTGTAAAGACACCAGGCTATAAGGCTGAATCCTTCTGTAAGATGGACTGTGTGGATTTTGGACATGCAGGTTTGCTTCTTAATCTTTTTTCTTGGTGCCACTGCATTTGGCAGATCATCTGATCTTTATTTTCCTCTATGTTGGTTACTTTTCTCAGAGATGCATATCATCTCCTGTGGGGTTCTCTTTTCACTACTCTTTGGAAAGGAGAAGGAGAATCGCTGTTGAAGTAGGTGGTTGTTCCAAATTGTGTGCCAGTCTTGAGAATTTGCCAAAAGCCAGTCAAAATAGAGTGTCTGTGTTTTGTCAGACAGGAGGTATTTCCAATCCCACTGCTGTTCTTTTGGCCCTTCCTTGCACAAACTCTGATTTTTCAGGTTTTAACAACATATTCAATGACATCTCAGTAAAATCTCAAATCCAGTTGACTTAATGTTGCCATTTTCTTTCTGCTGCTATTTCTCTCCACCCCACTCAACTCTCTATTTGTACATAGCTAGTATTAAAATTTACTAAATATGTTATGACACCATATTTACACTATTCCAGAGCCCAAGGACCTTTGAAGACCTCTATGGCTCCTGGTCTCTAGGAACAGATGGGCCTGTGCTGCATACCTATGCAAGCTGCCCAGAGTGGAAAGATTTACTTTATTTGCCTGAACCTTTTAACAGGAACAGAACACATTAGGTAATATTCCAAGAGCTTTATTTAGACTGCTGAATTCACAGGGGCTGTGTTACAGTTGGTCTTCTCTGGTAATGACATTTGTGTGCATAGAGAGAACAGTAAGTTTCCTGTAGGTTTGAGGTCTGGATTAATGCAAACCCGAGATCGAAATTCAGCAAAATGGCATGAAAAAGCCATTTTAGTATAATGAATTAAGCCATAACTAGCTTTTATACTCATTAATGGTTTTGCAGTTTGATTTCTTTAACCACCACCATTATTTATTTCCCATCCACCTCTTCCTCTGGATCAAATAGAGAACAACAACAAACAATGTAACACCAATGCATATTAAAATCTATCAATCAATACTTAAAAATATATAATTTAAAAATCTCTACTAGAAGATCACTTCACCATCTGGGAGTGGCAAAAGAAAATGTATCTGGGTAACAGTCATCCTAGTGTTTCCTATGGTAGAAGGCAATTGTGTAGATAACTTGGATCTAAACTACGTAGGGCTTTAATGGCACTACTGACTTGGTTGTCATTTAGAGTGATGGCTCTAGGAGCACAACTAGAACTAGTTGGCACACCTACAAAACAAGGTTAGGACCCTTGATGGTAAGCACCTCTGCCTTGTCTGGATTCAGTTTCAGTTTGCTTGTCCTCAACCAACCCATTACCACCTCTAGACATTCATTTAAATGGGACATACTGCCTTTAGCTGATAGTATTATTGAAGGCATAGAGATTTATATTTAGGTGTCACCAGCATACTGATTGCATTCTTTGCCATGCCTCCAGGTGATCTTTCCAGTGGTTTCATGTAAATATTAAACAACAGCATTGGAAACAGAATGGCACCTTGTGGTAATGTCATACAACAACTCCTTTTGGGAGTAGAAACCCTTATAATTACAGCTGTATATATTGTGCTAGATACTCTTTGCATGATACAGAGCTAAAATGTTTCTTTTTTTGCCCAAACTGCCACTCCCTCCTAATCATAGAGCGTTCAACAATCAGCTACTAGTCTCAGATAGAGTAGATCCATTAAATCAATTGTTGAATGATAGCTCCACATTTATATAAGCACCACTGATTTGATTACTCTCCTGTAGTTGAGTCTAGCAGTTGAATTCAGATCACTATTCAACTCTTCAAACTCTTCTAGCATTGTGTCACCCCTTTGTGTATTCTCTTGTGGACTACCAAGGATGAAGGATTGGGACTGGAAATGAATAGAGTAAGCCACTGCAAGATAAAAATTAGAAATGGCGGAATATCTTCAGCTCAGATATAGGGTTTCAGCATAAAGCAATAGTCATGACAGTTCTGATTCTGAATTCCACATTGGAGCATTGCAGAAATATGGTGCTGTCGTTGACTTTAGGAGTCTGCATTCTGGGGTTGCTTTTGCATTTTACTTCCTTGTCAGAATGAAAAATATTAAGGCTTTGCAAAGCAAATGCTGTGTACTAAATGTTTCACATGCTTTCCAAGGCAATGATGTATGGAATGCATGCTAAATGGTGTGAAGAACAATCCTCATATAAACCAATCTGTTGGCTGTTACGATTGTGTGCAGCAATCCCCAAGATGTTTTCTTGGTAGTAGTACTGTGGCTACTCTCAAGTAAACTTGTATGTAATTGCAGCCAAAAATAAGTGCTGTGACTGCTAAGCTGGAAGCATCCTAAATATCAACAGGCTGAAATTTCATGGCTGCAGGCAAAAACAACCTCTTGAACTGAAATGACTCCAACAAAATACAGGCTGTGAAACTGGAAATCCAGCTTTATTTTCTTAATAGTCACAATTAGAAGCACGTGGTGGTTTTTTTTTTTAAAGCCTGGTGATTTGTGAGTCCAACGGCTAAGTAGAAATATTTATAAATGATTAGTTTAATTTGTCTGTTGCATTCATTAGAGGAGACCGCAGGCAGCTGGGAAATGGTATAGAGCAGCAAACAAGAGAGAGAAAGAAGCTCATAAAAAGAAGGGAGACTGAACGGCAGCCAATGGGGGCAGTTAATCCATAAGCAGTGCAAGGATGCTGGTCAAGGACCAAACTTTGTGTCGGGTTTTTTTTTTTCCACCCATGCCCTTTTCTCTGGGCCTCATCAAGCAACTTGTCCTTTTGTATTAATCCAAGCATTTTTTTTAAAAAAGAAGGTTTGCTTAATTAAAAGCCTGTGTTTTTTTCCATCAAGTGAGAGAAAACCAGCCACGTTCTTCTGACTCAGAAGGAGGGCTGGGAAAGCCTGATTAGGTCTTGCCCTGACAATTCAGTCCACTGTTTAAAGCAACGACAGTTGAGCCCTCTGTTCATTCAAGTGAATGCAGTTCACTCAGTAGAACATTCAGTCCAGAAAGACCCCAACAAAATGAAAGGCTGTACAGGAAGGAGAAGAGGGATAAAATCTGGGGGCACATAGAGTTTCTTGGCAAACTCTTTCCCCCCACAAAATCCTTCCTCGCCAAAGTGAACATAACAAAATATTCTTTTTGGCAAATATTTCTTGCAGGATTAAACACACACACACATGAACATAGAAGGGGAGAAAGAGAAGAATTTTGAGTATTCTTTCTAGAAATGTGCTGAAGCCCTACTTGCTGGGGGGGGGGGGAGTGCAATTTTGAAACAACAGCTTTCCTTTGCTTCTCTTACAGATTACAAAAAGGTACCTGAATCTGCTATCCTCAATGAGAACTATAGATGCTGGCCATCCTACCATCATAAGGGATGTCTCCTTTCTGTGTTTGACATTAATGAAGCCATTGAGGTTTGCGAGAGCCATTCGCAGTGCAAAGCTTTTGTTCTCACCAATCAAACAACATGGACAGGTAACAGACAATAACAATTCATCTGTGATGATAATAATAATATAATAATAATAGCACTGATTTTATTTCTTACCCGCTTCTCCTCGTGGCTTGAGGCAGGTCAGAGAAGATAACCAGCAAGATAGGTGCATTTAAACAACATGGGAAAATTACTTTTTCGCACCTCAACTCCCCAAATCTCCCAGTCGGCATGGTCAGTGGGAGCTTTGTGATGTCATGGTCCAAAAAAGTAATATTTACAAACACTGCCTTGAAATTTGCAAGAGGTCTGTTTTGCGGGGGGGGGGGGGGGGGGGGTTGGCACAAAGATCACTACTGTCAGGATGTATATGATAAAAAAATGAGATGAATAAAACTAAAATCTCAATAAAATGCAGTGGCAAAAGGTAGAATTTAAAAATGCATTTGGAGATTAAAACAGGAACAAGGCAGCTAATACAAATAGTGGAAACCAACTATAGTGCGGTAAGAGTGCAAAGCACATCAGAGTGAAAAATATAAAATACGAATTATCAATAAATATCTGTGTCTGTATGTGTGTGTATAAATCTTATATAAATAAGCGTGTGTACACATAGATTCTTATTGATGTGCATGTGTATAATGTACATACTCAGACAGAAATCAATAAATATCAATGTATATTTATTTTGTGTATACACACATACACATAACCCACATACAATGTCATTAGAGAATGGAAAGAGTTTTTCTAGTCATCAGCCTGGAAGGCTTTAGTGAAGCAGTTTCACCATCAAGGGGCCTGCCAAATTTCAAATAAGTGGCACTTGGGTCATGACCTTGAATGATGGCCATGACCCAAGTAGACTTACAAAACCTGTCATGGCAATATCCACAGCTGAACATGAGGTTGCTAGTGCTGGCTCTTGAGAGTGTTGGCATTGAGGAATCCACTGTCCTTTGTGTTAAAAGTGTAGGCAGAAGGTAGAGGAAGGACAAGCAGCTGCAAAAGTAATTCTGCCAGATACATTCCAGCGCCTTTACTTTATCAGTCATGATGAGTTCCGTGGAGATTAGTGTGTATGTGTGCTGGGAGACTACATCCAGCTGGATGAAATGTGAGCAGGAGCTTCCTTTGACAAGTAGAGTATTTTAACCACCAGAAGATGCTAAGGACTGCAATCTTACTCTAAGGGGAGCCTTAGATGACCTCAGGGAAAATTGTGCTATGCATGTTGCAGAGGTCATATATGTTGCTGATGGCAGCCTTATTTATTATTAGCACTGAACATGCACAAGAAGGCATCTTACAAGAAATCAAACAAAATTTAAAAATCATTGCAGAACTTTTGTTAGCCCCACAAGTTATGATAGTACATTTTCAGCCAAAAATCTGACCTGAAAGATTTTAATCACTAGGATTTTTTGGCCAGTTGGGTGGATAATTTTTGACCATTTGAGGAAGGGTCAGTATTGTTTATTCAGGTCATTTTTGAATGTTTTCTCTGCTCAACATTTTATGTTAGAAAGGCCCAGGAGTTTCAGGGAACTTGCAGGAAGGTCACAAATAGAATTTGGGATGCTGACATTCTATCTGTTTCAATTTCTGGCTCCTAATATGCATTTGAGGAAAGCTTGCCAGAAACCTTTTACAGTTTAACCTGGATACTATGTTAATTACTATCATGTGAAGCTCAAAGCTAAAATTTGAGAATGCACTTTTCAATCTTATTTGGGAGTTAATCTCCTTTTTTGGGAATCCACGGATGATTTCCAGCTTCTCACACCAGTGCTGAAATTTTGCATAACTTTTTTTATTTTTAACAGCCACATTGCAGAAATTATATGTTTAATCAAAATTAAATACAAAGCATTGGTATGATTACTTCCTCTCCCTCCCCATCCCAAAATCTACACTTATATGTATATATAAAACACATATACTTCAGAACAGTGCCTATAATAATTATTCCCAATGACTATTTCTGCCTTCACCTCTCCCGTTGCAGTGACCCTTGTCCTTTGGGTTGAAGACATTCATATACAACCTTACCCTTTCTTCTTAGTAAAACATTCACCCATTCTTCCCTCTAGCACAAGAATCATCACCTAAAAATTACAAGCAAAACTTCTAACAAAGCCCAAATTATGGAGCCTATTCTAAAATGATTTCCCTTCTTCCCACAAAGTTCAAAGATTATTCCCATTCCTTATCAAAGTTCTTCTCGATTTCCTCCTCATAGCCAATTTATCCGTATCCCTCATTCCAAAAACTTTCACTATCCATTTTCTTTTTTCCTTTTTCTTTTTTCTCCTTCATCTCTATCTCCTGTCTCTTTGCCTTTTTCATCTCCCTTTTCTAATGTTGTATCTTTAGTGCTAAAATTTTGTTAGGAGCCTTGACTTGTTGGACCACACTGCATTTGCATACACATCTATATAAAGAAAAATGTAATGTTCTGGGTTGTTGTAGGTTTTTTTGGGCTATATAGCCATGTTCTAGAGGCATTCTCTCCTGACGTTTCACCTGCATCTATGGCAAGCATCCTCAGAGGTTGTGAGGATGCTTGCCATAGATGCAGGTGAAATCTCAGGAGAGAATGCCTCTAGAACATGGCCATATAGCCTGAAAAAACCTACAACAACCCAATGATTCCAGTTATGAAAGCCTTCGACAATACAATAATAATAAATGTAATACAATGTAATGTTCGTTTGTGGGATTAACATAACTCCAAAACCACTGGACAAATTGACACCAAATTTGGGCACAATACACCTATCAGGCCAGCGAGTGACCATCACTCATAAAACACCAAACAACACAGCAGAAGAGACTTAACAAGCCAAAAGCTAAAAATACATTACAACACATGCAGAAAACCATATATATACACGTAAACACACATATATACACATATACACAAATATATACGCACACAAAACACATATACACAGACTGGGCCGCAGCAACGCATGGCAGAGGATGGCTAGTATACTATGAAAAGGGAAATTCCACTTATTTCTCCTATCTCACTCTTTTTAAAGCAAACTTACCCATGTGGGAGAAGTGACCCAATGTTCTGCCAAGGCATGCCAGGGGTTGGGGCAGACTCAGTATGAAGAGCCACTCATTGCTCAAGATTCAGTTGAGCCATTGTACTAAGGAGCTTCTTCCATCTGCAGAGTCATAGGAAGACATTTTTCCCCTTCCCACTACATGCCCTGTGCACCTTCAAATATATGGAGAAAGTTTCTACATAGCCCAGCAGTCTGAAAGTGTAGTTAGGAGAATTTCTGGCCACCCTTGTTAACATTTGATGATGGATTCAGCCCACTATTGCTCTGAACAACAACTCCTATATTTTAATTACTGGTATTAGGCTGTTCTTGTGTTGGACTGGGCTACAGTGGACTTTAGTGAGTTTAAAGGATTTGATTAATATTACTGTTTGTTTTAATGTTGGAAACTGTAAATAGATTCACAGAATATAGAGAGTCACAGTTCACTTTTGGCATTTTGAAACTCAAATGGCAGTGATATGAATTATTGCATTGTTCTAATTATGTATTGCTTATTTCCTTCCCCATCTGAAAGAGACTGGAGGCAGTAATAATGTTTAATTTATAACACTCCCAACTCTAGTGGAGCCTCTTACTTCCTACCCTAAAACAACAGACTCAATTCTGAATCAGTGTATGTGTGCGCCCGTGTCCACACATTCACATGTGCACACTTTCAAGTTGGCTGTCGATTTATAATGACTTCATGAAATTTACAGGGCTTTCTTAGTTTTTTATACTCTTCCCAGTTTTTGATTACTGATAGTCTTTAAGGCAGTGGTTCCCAACCTGCGATCAAGTAAAATATGGTCCTCAGTCTCACCGTTATTACACCATTGCAACAAGAATGACTGGTCTTGCAAAACCCTCTTATAGTTCAGAGGCTTATTAAATATGGTTTTCTGTGGATGAGTAGATGGCAACTACTGGGTGGCATATGTTCTATATAAGAAACAAGAGCTGATGCAGTCTATCCAATGCAATTTTCTGAATCAGCATCCCAAATAACCAAACCGAATCTAAAGTTGACCAAAAACTTTGGAGCCGCACTGGGACAATGGGTTAAACCCTTGTGCCAGCCAAACTGCTGACCTAAAAGTCAGCAGTTTGAATTGGCGAGATGGGGTGAGCTTTCATCTGTCAACCCCAGCTTCCCATGTGGGGGCATGAGAGAAGCCTCCCACAAGATGGTAACACATCCGGGTGTCTCCTGAGCAACGTCTCTGCAGATGGCCAATTCTCTCATACCAGAAGCGACTTGCAATTATCTCTAGTCATTTCTGGCATGATAAAAAACAAACAAACAAACAAACCAAAAACTGTTTTGTAACCCTTTTGGTACTAATGTTGGAAAGTGGTCCCTGGTCAAGTGGTTCCTGGCTAAAAAAAAAAAGATTGGAAACCACTGCTTTAAGTAGAAACATTCTCAAGGGATAGAAGTGTGGTTTTGATTTGGTGCATCATTTATAAAAGAAGCAGGCATGCTGAGAGGACCAATTTATTTTCAAGAGATTTTTCTCATCATCTTCTCCCATGTTTTTAAACATTGTTACTGCTTCTTCTTTGTTTTCCACCAAGGTCGTCAGCTAGCCTTCTTCAAGACGGGATCCACTTCCATGGTGCCTGATCGTGACAAGACAACATATGTGAAAGTGACAGATTGAAAGCAAGTGTGTCCAATTAAGTTTATTTTGTGTAGGCTTACGCAGAAGTAAGTCCTAAGTTCTGATAGGTCCCTAGTAAGTGTGCATAGGACTGGAACCAGCAAATTTGAAATATGACAGAGATTTGCATGTCAATGTAGTATGTGGTTGCATGCAAAGAAGCTGAGGATGGAGAGGAAATTGCACTAACACTTACTCTAATCTACAGAATGTGGAACCAAACTTTAAAGAAGAGACATGCATGACCAGGACAAATGTGCAATAGGACAACATTTTAAAAATGTGACTTTTTTGTAGAAGCAGAATGAAATCCAAAATGTGATACACTTTGAGGCTTGCCATAGGTTGTTTTGAAACAACAGGCACCCCAAGTGTGCTTTTCCTTCTAGGCTTACACAAACGATGTAAAATTTTGCATAGGAATGCTAGGAAATTTTTCCATTCCCCAGGGAGTTTGGGATCTTCTGTTCAGATATTTATGCAAGCAAGTACAATCATTGCAGTTAACTGTCTTGTGTTCCAAAGCTAAACATCAAAACTTCTGGAAGACAATCATGACTTCTGTTCCTTGTACCAAATATAGAAGACATAACCTTATGATGTTTCTTGGGTCAAGATGGCATTGAAAAAAAAAAATTCAATTAGGTTGAATCTGGAGAGGGAGGAAGGAAGGAAGGAAAAAGTGGAGGAAATACATAGGATATGAACCTAGCCGAGATGTATACATTAATCACAAGAGAGTACAAGTTGAGTATCTCTTATTGCATAAACACACACCTAATGAGATATCTTGGAGCTGAGGTCCAAGTCTAATCAAGAAATTCACTTTTGCTTCATATACACCTTATACACATAGACTGAAGATAATTTTAAATAATATTTTAAATAATTTTGTGCATGAAATAAAGTTTGTATGCACTGAACTATCAGAAAGCAAAGGTGTGACTTTCTCAGTTGCCTTTGTGGGTGATTTTGGAGTCTTTCAGAATTTGGAATTCTGAATAAGGGATGCTCAACCTGTATTTAAAAAGTTTATTCAATTGATTTTATCCATCTTAATTGATCAATCAACATACATTTCTCAATGGAAAAGACAAAGTTTAAAATATACTTACCTAGATATTGAACCATCATTATCATCACTGCCATTATCACCATTGTCATCTTTCTGATGTTAGAGAAGATATTTCTCCCTTCCTCTCATTTTTTTTTACTCTAGAGGGAATTAAAATTGTACTTAATAGCTGTATGGAGCTGGAAGGCATCTCTTTAGATCTGTGGAGTGAATCCTGCACCCCATGGATCCTGTCTGGAATCAGAAAACTCTTTTTGTAATCTTACCCTCATTTTGGGCCCTTCAGCACTTTCTAATTAGAAACAAGAGCACCCCTCCTTAAAAACTGCAGCTTACAGTAAGCTTCCTTTTTTGGGAATGCATGGGTTCACCTTTAAAAGATGCATCTTTTACTGGATTTTTTAAAAAGCAATTTCCCAAAAGTGGTGCTGGATTTCCACCTATTTCTATATAGATTTTTCCCATTAGGTGAGTCTGTGTTCCCCTCGCGCAGTGGTTCTCAACCTGTGGGTCCCCAGGTGTTTTGGTCTACAACTCCTAGAAATCCCAGCCAGTTTCGCAGTGGTTAGGAGTTAAAGGTCAAAACATCCGGGGACCCACAGGTTGAGAACCACTGCCCTAGCAGGTACCCAAGGCAAGACCCCTGGATTCTTGGGCCATGTCAGTGCCTTGTTATGTTCATCATCTAATAAGTTATTTAACACATAATTCGTCAAGTTAATAAGGATATGTTTTTTACCAGTTTAATTTTTTTTTTATCAGATAGGCATGGCCAAACTTCGGCCCTTCAGGTGTTTTGGACTTTAACTTCCACAAATCCTGACAGCCTACTGGCTGTTAGGAATTGTGGTAGTTGAAGTCCAAAACACCTGGAGGGCCAAAGTTTGCCCATACCTGAATTAGACTAATGATTCAGCTAAATGTTGCAACCCTAGAATGTGACTGTTTAACTAGCAAGATGTCTGTGATTACAAGAGAGATCTGTACATTGCAGAGTCCCAAAGGGTCATTCTGAACTTGAGGTCAGTCCAACAGATGTATTGTATTTCTCCCCATACATCTACAAAACAGTGTCCCAATCTTATCTGCAACAATTTAGTTTTCCCATATGTGTGCATGGAAACAATGCCCTTGAAAAATGTTTTGTAAGACCCTTTTCATGCATGAGCTAGCCATACCCTTTCTTAGGGAAAGAGATAGCAGCATTACTTTGTTCATACTTCATGTAGCTTGTTCAGCTTAGTATATAATGTAATGGGAACCAACAACAATTGAACCCATATCTATCCATACAGTTGTTCTTGAGATCCATTTTCTTGCTCATGATACAATGGAACACAAGAGCTATTCTGACTCAATAGCTTGGCTGCAAGTGTGATGTTGTGGGAAAGTTCTGTAGCTATCTCTATTTAATCAGTACAGTGTTCCCTCAGCATCTCGCGGTTCGCTTACCATGGACTCATTGTTTTGCAGGTTTTCTTGAGCAGCCTGCCGAGGCCTTCTCCGCCTGGGTGTCCTCCGCTGCCTGGCAGAGCAGCAACCCAAGGCATGGTGGGAAAGGCCTGCCTCCTTGGCCTGCTGTTGCCTGCGTGGCTCTGGAGGTGGAAGGACCCCGGCAGAGTGGCAGCCTGAGGTGTGAGGTGGGGAAGGTCTGCCTCCTTGATTAAAGTAATGTTAAAAAATTAAAATAAATACAGTGTCCATACTTCATGGAATTTCACTTACCATGGGTGGTCCTGGAATGGAACACCCACAATAAGTGAGGGAACACTGTACTTCCACTAGATATATGTTGTCAGACAGTGTTCAACTCAACTGAGGAGACGTAGATTTGAGATGCTTTAAACCAGGTAAACCTTGAAAAATGTCATGCAACAGTAGGTGAAAAAGGATAAATTCCCAGGAGCTGAGGAGCCATGTTTTCTCTTCAGAACAAGTATAGCACTGAGAGAGAAGGGAGGAGCTATTGCATTACATCTAGATGTACAGAAAGCCAAACATAGTATCACAGATGCCCGGGGCATGACAAGAGCATAAAAGACAAAATGCAGGAAATGTTTTTTGGATATACATCATGAATTTAAGGATTATTGTGATATGAGACATGTTCATTTCATTGAACAGTATCATCTAAGTCAATAAGGATTATTCATCAAGTTTTTGGAATGGGATCTGTTTTTTGGTGGGCATTCTGCAGGGTTGAAGTCTGACTGAATCTAAAGGTTTGAATACTCAGGTTCCTGGAATGGCATAGCTCTACTAGGGACTTTGCTGTGAAATATATTCTGGATCACAATTGGATCCAACTGCTAGAGCTGTCCCAAAGCAAGCAAAATGGACAGTTCATGTTAAATTAATTTCTGCATATCATAATGTTCAAAGCATTTGGGGAGAAATATGTTCTTCATGTTGTTGTCATATGTCAAATTAAAACTGGCCATTTTCTTTAACAATGTTTCCATGATCCACTGGCAGAGCAGCTAACAATAATGAACAGCACAATATTTCAGGGGTATCTTACGACCAAATATACCTTTCTGCTAGTGGATCTTTGGTGTTTTGGTGGTACTAATTGATAGTTTTAAGAACAAATGAGCATAACAAGCAGTAAATGAACCCAAGCCTTAATGCAATAGAAATAGTGAGATCTTTTCATACGCAAAGTGTGTCTAGATAATATGCTTTCAGTGAAAGCAATCAAGGAAATGTTAAAAATGACTAATGTCATGCTGTTTTCTAGTTTGTACATTCAAGAATCTTTTGTACTTTTGTTCTTAAATTGTTTATTTTTGCAAAAAAATAAAAGGAAATGGAAACTGTTTTTTGTTGTCGTGGTAATTCTTTTTTCTCCTGTATTTTAGTTTAAAGTAAGATTTCTTCAGTTAACTTCTTTGGAGTCAGTGGCTGTAAGGGAAATGAAATGATTCTCTTTTATACAATGATCATGTGGTTCACCATATTGATGTGATTTGTCTTATTCTTGGATAGACTGCTTTATCAAAAACATTCAGTGGGCTTTACTGTAGCAGAGCAGAAGCTAAACTGAAATCTACTGGTAAATCTTTGTGATCAGAAGCATTTTCAAAAATTCCCAATGGTTTAATAAAAGCAAAGTTTGAGAAATTTACTTATTTGAACCTCAACATGTCTGAAATTGCCAGACTTGTAGGCCAAAAGAAATCTTTCAAGGTCTGAAGAAAACTATTATCTTCCAAGTTGAGTTAAAAAGCTTTGATAAGAACTAGAATTCATGTGAAAAGACAAAGATCAGTTTTAATTTTGGGGACAGATTTCAGCTGAGTTCTTATTTGCACAGAAGCCTCTCTGAAATTCCAGCCAGTTTACCAGCTGTTAGGATTTTTGGGAGTTGAAGGCCAAAACATCTGGGGGGACCCACAGGTTGGGAACCACTGTTCTAGAAGGAACAATATATCCACATACTTGAAGTCTGCCATGTCAGTGTACAGAGCTTAATGGAAATAAAAAGAGGGTGTTGTGTACAAATTACCAGTACAGAGCAAATGAGGGTCACCAAAAAAATTGTAGACCTGCTGAATTTTGCAGAAGCCACTGGAAAACCAAGGTATTTCAAGATTGATTTGATAAATGATCCAAGGAAGTGAAAGACTGGATCAGCTTGAGTCTGTTCCACAGTTGGTAGTAGTTTATTCAAAGCTCTTTCCAGACCAAACAATAGCAAAAATACTGCCATCTCGAAAGGTTTAAACCATCAAATAATAACATTTTGCACTGTTGTAGTACTTAAGGGAATGTGGTGCAATGGGTTTGTGCTGGCAGAATTGAAGACTGACAGGTCAGAGGTTTGAATCCGGGGAGAGCATGGATGAACTCCCTCTATCAGCTCTAGCTCCCCATGCAGGGACATGAGAGAAGCCTCTCACAAGGATGGTAAACCATCAAAACATCCTGGCGTCCCCTGGGCAACATCCTTGCAGACGGCCAATTCTCTCACACCAGAAGTGACTTGCAGTTTCTCAAGTCACTCCTGACATGAAAAAAAAGTACCGTACTTGAGGATCTGAAATGCAAATCACCTTTTTTTGTTCCTTCACTAAGCATTTTAAATATATTAGGCCATCCTATTGAATGTGATGCTGGTTGAGCATATGGATGCCTGTGGGCCTCATGTAGGCATGGCAGGGTTATTTCTGACCATTGGGGTATAATTTGGGGGGGGGGGGGTTAGTGGAAAAGGTTTCAGGATGAAGGATAGTTTTGCACTTTAGTCTTTGGACTTGAAGTGACAATCACTCTCTCACAATCATTAGAAGCCTCACTTATGTTCACAGAAAATTGTGGCTGGGGTAGTATGGTCCACTAGTTGGTGAATGATGCCATGGCCCTTAACATATGCACACTCCTTGCCTAGAGTTTATGGCAGAAGCAATATTTGAATTTGAGATACCTTCTTAACTTACACTTTCCTCTTTGCTATGCTGTACCATGCTCTTTCTCTTTGTGCCATAAGGTTAGAGATGACTAAGAATGTAAAAGGTGGACATACCTTTGTGTCATGTGGTGATGTGGCTATGACTGTTTTCAATAAGACTAAGGGCACACATATTTAATTTCCACTCAGCTCTGAAGTGGCCTTCACCAGGCACATTTTATCTCTGCTATCTTGTAGATTTAACATGAAGATATCTTGAGCACCTTGCAGAATTGGTGAGTTATAAACATACACTGGCATTCTGTTAAAATTACAGAATAACAACCTACAGTTATGGATTCATAGCTGCTACATATCCAGTAGCACTATGTAGTCACAGTCGTAGCATTACTGTCATCATTGTAAATAATCTTGTAGATTTAACATGAAGATATCTTGAGCACCTTGCAGAATTGGTGAGTTATAAACATACACTGGCATTCTGTTAAAATTACAGAATAATAACCTACAGTTATGGATTCATAGCTGCTACATATCCAGTAGCACTATGTAGTCACAGTCGTAGCATTACTGTCATCATTGTAAATGTCCACCAAACCCAAATTAATAGCCAGCATCTGCACTTAGAAAAGGAGAGTGGAAATATCATCCTCCTTGCATTCTCATCACCAGCTGAATAAATCATCTTTGCTAGATAAAGTTGCTGTCTGTTAAGGTGGGTTTGGGGAGTTCGTACAAAGAGAGATTGTTATGGTTACTCATAAATAAGAAATGTAAGGTATCAGAAGCAAGAAATAAAACCGACTTCAACTTTTATCCATATAATTTCAAAAATCCATAGAAAACAATTGTTTCCTATAGACATGTGTTATAGTGTTGGACAAGGATCAGGACTCCAGGAGCCCAGGATCGGAATCTCTGCTTAGCTATGGAAGCCCACTGTGATCTTGGGCAAGTAACACTCAATCCTGGAAGAAGACAAAGACAAACATCTGCCATGAAAATCCCAGGATAGGGTTTTCATAGGTCAGAGTTGATTTGGAGGCAAGTAACAACAACAAAGAGAAATGTGAACAGATATCTATTGGGACAGAGATATAATTACCGTGTAAATAGTTCCAAAGATGCCAATAACTTGTTAAAGAATGCATTAGCCAAGTAAAGTAAGCATCCCTTTGATGGACTGAGGAATTTGGACATAAAATATTAGTGATCCCCATAGGAGGGAATGAGGCACAAAAGCTGCCTAGAATATTGGCTGAATTGGATCCTTTTTGGCACAGAGATGTGTATGTATAGGATATCACTGTGGCAAAACTATTTTTGAATTGTTGCTTCAGAGCTTAAACTGGTTTATACATTTCCTTGGCTTCTTCAAACAACTCCCTGCAGCTTCAAGGTATGAAAATGAAAGAAGACACCAGCTTTGCTTTAAACAATTGATTCTTGGGATAAAAGGGAAAGAAAATTCCTGAGATCAGAACTAAGGATATTATTTACACTCTGCAAAGGGAACTGTCAACTTCTGAAATGAACAATCTGGCAGGCGGTTTATTAAATGGGACAAATGTTGCTGAGAAGATGATAAAATGTTGTCAACAGGGGACAGCATTCTTCAGCAATGTTGATGTTATGTACCTATTTGCATGATTCCAATTTGATTTAAATATTTGGAAAAATTCTTGTAAAGAACTTGGAAGACACTACGGCCAGCCTGCCACATTTGCAGGTTTAACCATTGTGATTTCATTATTGGCAGATGGGATTAATATGGTCTCTCTAGGAATCTCTAGGTCCTCTAGTATGAATCTGTGGTCAACTTCCACCAAAACTGGTAAAAGCTGATTTTTAAAAATCATGTTTTCCCCACTTTCTCAAGGGTTTTCCATCCTTAGCCCCAGCTTATGTGGAAGTCAGACTGTACATAACAATTATTTTGAAAAATCCAAACAAGTATGTCTCAAGTGCTTTCTGAAATGCAATAAGCATTAGCCTTGTGGATCTTCTTGGGAAACAGATTATATCATAGAGAGTGTATCTATATTACAGAATTAATGCAGTTTGATAGTTCTTTAGTTGCCATTGCTCAAGGTTATGGGATCTTGGGAGTTGTAGTTTCATGAGGCACCAGCAATTTTTGGTGAATAAGGCTAAAGGTCTTGTAAAACTACAATTCCTATTATTCCATAGCACTGGGCCATGGCAGTTAGGGTGGTATTAAACTGCATTAATTCTTGAATGTAGATGCATTCAAAAATATCTGCATGTGGAACTTTAGAAGGCTGCCATCTTGGGTTTTTTCCTTTTTTGCTTGAGATAGCAGATTGTCTTAAACCTTGCCCTTTGTGGTTTATTGCCTCTCCCCCAAAGGCACAAAAATTGAGCAAGGCTATTATATTACAGCTTTTCATATTTTGGGAATAACCACAAGGAATCGGGAAGGGGGTTGAGCCTTTTGGATAATGCTGCATAAATGACTAAATCTGTGTAAGCAACAAATGGCTTAGATTTGCAGATTCTTGTGCACAGCAACATGGTTTGGGTACATGGCTCCATGTTGTATTCCTCCCTGTAATGGCAAAAGCATTAAAGAACAGATGGCTGCTGTGGTTTACTTTGACAATATGGATCAGCTAATGGAGGGGAACAGAGAGAAGAGAAATGAGGTGTTTGGAATTATCCACCAGAAGATGCCTTGATTCGTACATATGCATTGCTGAACTGAAGTCTGTTTTCAGTAGCAGCTGCTGGAACTTCTTGTTTTTGCATATTATCCTTGTTCCCTCTAGGCAACAGGGCAGAAGTTCTGACCTACTGCAAAACCTGCTAATTTCTCCCTGGTTGTAGTAAGTGGGTAGTTCTCAGGCTAGGAGGTGCCATATCAATACAAGGAACTCTACTATAGCAGGGGTCCTCAAGGATTACAGGTAATACAAGAAGGGCAATAGGGAGCATTAGAGCAAGGCCCGTATCAGGTTTAGACTGGAAAAGGGAGCAGTAAACCTTACTAGACAGAAGCATATGTGCACCAGCTGGAATTTTGGCAAAGGGAAGATAATTGAGACTATATTTTCCCTGAATCAAGTCAGCAAAGACAGAATAAGGCTTTTCTTTTGTTTTTGCTTGCCCGCTGCTTACTTTCTGCCTTGTTCTTAACTGAGTCTCCTGTTGCTATTTCATTCTGGTAATTTCCCCCTGTCCCAAGTTTCATAGCTAAAGAATACCCACACCAATTTGTAATTGACTACTTGCAAATAACCAGTTGCTTGTGTTCATTTCCGAAATACCAATGCTAAAACCACATTATATTTTCTACGTAGTTTTAGGAAGGATAACTTCATTCCTGTGCTGCAACTTTGATTGTAAAGAGAGGCACAAGGTCACACTGTAAGAAAGCATCTATTCTGAAGTCCCTTCCTGATATTATCTTGGAGGCATATCTTTTTCATTAGTCCCACTACCAAATCTGGAGGAGATGATATCCAGATTATAGACAGGTAACTCATGGTGTCTTTAGAGTTCTTCTCCAGCATCAGATTTTAAATAAACTGATTCTCTTCCCATCAGCTTTTTTCACTTCTCAATTTTCAGAACCATACATTGAAATCAGAAATACAGTGGCACGGAGAATCCTGGCATTGATTAAATTATATATCTTTATACTTGAGATTCTTTTCTAGTTCCTGGACTGGTATAACCATCCCTTTATTGACAATATCCTCATTTTTAAAAACCTGTATGTCTGAAATGGCTATTTCCATTTGCAAGGCAACTGCTGAATGTGAAAATATCTTTGACCTTTTATGAAATATCACTTTTGACTCATTCTTTTTTCCTACTTAATTTCAAGGAGTTGTACAATTATCTTTGTGAGTGCTGGATGAAGTACACAATTTGTTCATCATAGCACCTCATATCCAATGTTGGTACCATCCCTTGGCTACAACATATAGAAAGATTTCAACCATGGAGGTCAAAGGAAGCAATGCATTGCATTGATCATTCCAGCTGTGAAGAGAAGTAACCAGCACTTGTCCGTAACAGCAGAAGACTAGCATCTTTGTATTCACACACTCACACTACCTATGAGGAGGATATGAGTGCTTAAAATAATACTTTTGCCACAAGCTGGCAAACAGATCTAATCCTGCAGGTGATGTGTAAAGGGAATAAGGGAATAGAACGTGTCAAAAGAAGAAATATATCAGTCAGGCCTGAACAAAGACACAGTAGATGCTCGCTCCATGTGCTAAACTGGTTGCGGCTGCATGACAGAAACAGTACCAGAAATTCCACTCAGAGACTCGAGAAAGGATTAATTTTTAATTCCCTAAAGCCAAATCAGGATGCAGCACAGCTCATGCTGTTTCAGTTCCCAGCTCCTTAAGAATTTCCTCTATTCCTCTTTTGGAGTCCAGGTCTGTCTGTGTTTACACTCTTTCGGTTCCTGCATCCTGCTGCTCCCCTCAGCTCCAATCTCTGGATATTTTGTGCTCTCCACATGCAAATAAAACTGAGCACAGCCATAATTTCTGATTCAGCTACCCAGAAACACCTCCTTCATTCTTTTTCATTTTTCAACTGCTCCTATATTTGCTGGGTCTCTCCCTCCCCACTTGCTTTCAAATGGATTGACAAAACTAAAACGGAACCAGTACTGACATATGCAGTTAGGACTGCTTTCATGAATGTAGTGCTGACAAATTTTGCACTTTTGTTGCAGGGCTTCTACTTCAGGCAGGTAGTGATCAGTATTGGTTAGAATGATGGAGTGGGAGTTCATGCTCTAAATGTATATTGAAGTCATATCTCTTGAGTTGGTCTACCTTGTGTTATGAGGAAGAAAAGGAGAGTTGAGAGCTGTGTACTCAATACTAGATAATTGAAAGAAAAGTGTGATATAAGTAATTAATGAATGACTTAATAAATAAATGGTTATGATATAAAAACTGGGATTGAACTAGGCTTAAAATTATAGCAAACAGCCCAGGTGGCGGGATCTGGGCTAGTATGGACATGCTCATGACTGATTCTGCTTTGCAATACTATCCTTCTTTCCTTCTCACATTTAGAAACACAGTGGCCAATATCCCCCATCAACAAAGTAGAGGGGAACTTCTGTCTCTGCAGTCACATATTCTCTCTCCTGCTAGGTAGCTGTCAAGCCCCTGGATAATCTTCTGTTACTGCTCTTGTTATCCATGGTTAGGGCGGTAGAAATGCAAGGGAGTTTAGATGACAAAGCTGGAATAGGTCCCAAGAAGAAACCTTGATGAGCCAAAGATCTCAAAAAAACAAAA